>NC_052514.1:7915430-7975044 GCF_014356525.2 Nilaparvata lugens | reverse complement strand
TAATAAAGTCAAGTGTGACAAGATATACATTGACTTTTTGGCGGTATGAAGTTCGCTGGGTAAGCTAATTCTTTATAATATTGTCATTTGAATAATACATTAGATCATTGCAACCGAAAATTTTATGCCAGGTAGTGTAACCATTGATTTACACTTAGGCCGTATATTTTATTCTACAGAGTGATTATAAAAGAACTTTACAACTTTGAAAGCACATAAATATTCATTGAAATTACTTACAGAATTGAGAAAGGTGTAATTTTGATACAAAACACTTCAAGTTTAAGGTGTGGGTGTTATTTTGGTTTGATGTGACAGCCGTTGGTAATGTGACTTACATCCCACAGATGGAATATTTCTTGCCTCACTCGTACCAGCATATTTGGCTTAAGTTGTGCAACCGTAGCGATCCGATTTCGGAGGTCATTAAGATTGTCTGGTAGAGGCGGAACATAAACCTTATCCTTAATGAAATCCCACAGGAAGAAATCCATTGGTGTTAAATCCATCGCTCCAGTGAGCATGGTAGCCATGCAATTGGCCCTGCATGGTAAATCCAGCGAAGTTGAAAGCAGAATTCCAAAACTAAAACTTCTCCGTGGAAATGAGCTGGTGCACCGTCATGCTGAACAAGATGAACAAGTGTCCTTTTACTTTCAGCATGACGGTGCACCAGCTCATTTCCACGGAGAAGTTTTGGATTTTCTAGACATTCGCTTTCAACTCCGCTGGATTGGCCGTGCAGGGCCAATTGCATGGCCACCTCGCTCACTGGATTTAACACTGATGGATTTCTTCCTGTGGGGTTTATTAAGGATAAGGTTTATGTTCCACCTCTACCAGACAATCTTAATGACCTCCAAAATCGGATCGCTGCGGTTGCACAAGTTACTGCTGGTATACTGGTACGAGTGTGTCAAGAAATCGACTATCGGTGGGATGTATGTCGCATTACCAACGGCTGTCACATCGAACCAAAATAACACCCACACCTTAAACTTGAAGTGTTTGGTAACAAAATGACACCTTTCTCAATTCTGTAAGTAATTTCAATGAATATTTATGTGCTTTCAAAGTTGTAAAGTTCTTTTATAATCACCCTGTACTTTGAATCGATAGCTTTAATTTGAACATTAAATATATTCTATTATTTGTCCATTTATTCTATTATTTTCACAGTATTATTTTTTTTACGTTACAGACATTGCGATAAGATGGCTGCACAATCTGATGTTGGGAGAGTTGAGCCACAACTTCATAAGGAGCCCATCCAAAGTGTGAGCGGATGCTGTGATTTGGACCAATCAGGTGAAAGCAGTGGAGACCATGGAACCCCCATTGGGGAATACAGGATCACCAGAACCGTAAGTGGGGTTCACATTTGGCCATCTTTTAGGCGGGGTTCACATTGGGGTGATATCACCCTCACTGCTTTTAGGCGGGGTTCATATCGGGGCGATATCACCGGATGACTCAAGGCGGGGTTCACAGCGGGCTATATCACCCTCGTTAAACACACAAAAAAATATTTGAAATGTAAAGGGATGATATAAAAATAGTTTCAGCTTCCCAGAACAGAAATAATCAAATGCCTGTTGAATTGCTGTCAGTCCTTTAGTGAGTTCCACGTCATTTTGGCAGTAAAGAAAGATGGAAGAACAGCGTTGCCAATTCTCCGCCTTCTAGATTTCCTTTAGAATATTGATGGATAATATCAACAACTGTTCATTCTTGTTATAGATGATCGAGTGGGGAATGACTGTTCCATCGATCAAGCTAATGTTAAAAAGTGTTGAGGATTAAAATTACATCCATCTCCATCTACAATGGATGGAGATAATTGTTGTATCAACTCGATACTATTTCTTACTCATCTTCTATTCATTTATATCCTGTTCTATTGATTGTAGAATTGAAGGTTGTGGATGTTTATTGTATTTGAAGGGACGGATTCAAGGATCCAAATTTTCAAAGAACCTCACACATCAATCGAAGCTTATTGTGTTCCCAAGTAGTATGTTAGTCAGGCAAACCAATACCTATGTCCTTTACAAGAACCAGGGGTTTTTCCCCTATACTAACATTCCATTCATCACCTGGTTGCAATAATTGTCGCAATCCAGTGTCATATGCTTGGCAGTCTCTTCAGACTGATTAGTACTCGTGATCTATGTGAGTTCCACTCCTGGCCTTCTTTGTACCCAGGTCCTTCCGCTGAGGAAGGGGCGGCCAAGTTGCCTCTAGGGCACCTGGCCACCCTTGACACAGCCTCTTGACCCACATTGTGCTTGGTTTTTCATCCATCTCTGGTCTTTTGAGTTTTTCTTTTTGCCCCTCCGAAACTGCCCTGATGGGGCAGAACCTGTGGGTTTGAAGGCAAGGCTACTTCTGGAGTTGCCTTCAGGTCCATTTTAGTCGCCTCCTATGACAAGCAGGGATACTGTGGGTGGATTCTGGTTTTCAACACATTCTTGAGTACGATGATCGACTCAAAGCTCCCCCAACCCACAGAGGGCACGCATTTGTGGATGTAAAGTGTAGATATCATTTACAGTTCATTTTTTTAATTACATGTTTGGCTGTATTTGAATCGTTTGTCAGGCCCCCTATTATAGGACCTTGACTAGTGACCTTGCCAACATATAGAGTGAGTGTAAAGTGCGAGAACGGCTCAATTACTTATGCACAAAGATAATTTGACGGTGAGTGTGATTGGGCATCCTACTCAAATTGAAAATACTACTTTACTACGACTTGAAAAATCTGTTCTGCCATCTTGGATCCGCCATTTTGAATTCAACTTTATTTTTGCAAGTAGGAAGGTGGTCATGCAATACATGATTTCGATATGGAATTTCAAGACAAAATGAATGGCGAAACCACACATCTATATCTCAAACCGTTTAGAAGATATTCACATTATCAATCAATATGATGCAATATGAAATCGGAAATGAAATACATAAGTGATATTGATTAATAATGATTGATAATGTGAATATCTTCTAAACGGTTTGAGATATTGATTGGTGGTTTTGGCCATTCATTTTTATGTCTTGGAATTCCGTATCAAAATCATGTATCGCATGACATGATAAGGTGTATTCAAAATGGCGGACCAGATGCTTTAAGTCATAGTAAAGTAGTATTTCCTACTTTACTATAGTAGTACTTCCTACTTTACTATAGTAGTATTTCCTACTTTTTGGACTAGAGTGTAAAAATTAAAATTCGTAGAAGATACAGTTTTGGGCTGTGCCTGTTGTTCCTTCCCCAATCATTCTAAAGAATTGTGTTCTGTGTATTAATAAATATAAACAATGCTGCTATGCTTTTGTACTCCAGAGCAAAGCTCATTGCCCCGATATTGAATATGAATCAATATAAATTTTAGCGCTGTAAAGTATTCTTGCTTGTGATCAGCTGCAATCACCTGTGAGCTTCTAATTCTAAATCTCTTGCTGATGTTTGGTCTGGAATTGAACTAGATTATGTAGCTTCTCTCATCTCACTTTACCCAAAATAATACGTCTTGATCTTTAGTGCACATTACTTGAAAACATTCCATGCACTGCCATTTTTATTGGTTCTTTAAACATATTTATAGAATCCATAGCAATTCATCTGTTCAATGAATCTGGCAGCATGGCATGATTCCAAACCGACCACTTTCGTAAACAAACTTTATATGGTAGCCATGGTAACCAACTGAATCCTGTTTGTTTATTCCTTGCTGCTTGTTGTGAAGTTCAAGTTGAAGGTTTTTTCCTACGTTAATGATATTTTTTCAAGTTATTATTATAATTATGGCAGAGAAACGAGACCGGGGCAAGAATTTTGCAGAGGTTGAAAAAGAACAATTAGTAGAGATCTGCCTAAAGTATAAAAATGTGATAGAAAATAAAAAGACACATAAATATTCAATAAAAGATAAAAGCAAGACATGGGATGCAGTGAGAGAAGAATATAATTCTATTTAAATCTAACTCAAACACTCCATCATCTGAACTGCTGCTGTACCTAATTATATCTACAGTAGATCCATTTCAATATATTAAAATAACAGAACATCGAACACAAAACATTCCAACATAACCTTTAAACAAAATTATCGATTCGATATAAATAATTATTATTATAGGCTTGATTTTGGCATTATTTCGTTCAATAAACAAATCTATAGCTTATCCCATATGATTGTGATTAGGCGTACGGTAGTCAAAGAAGAAGAAGAAACAACGCTATAGCTATTGATTCAATAACTTTATCCAATCAATAAATTTTTATTGGTTTCTCAAACATATTTATAGAATCCATAGCTATGGAACGATTTATCTGTTCAATGAATCTGGAAACATGGCATGATCCAAAACTAGCACTTTCGTAAACAAACTTTATACATGGTTCCTATGGTAACCAACCAAATCTTGGATGTTTATTCCATGCTTCCTGTTGTGAGGTAATTTCCTACAGTACTGACATCTTTTGGCTGATGTCTCCAAAACAAGATGGCTGACACCAAATGAGGGCTATCAATGCTAAACATAGTGCAACTTTGATTCTGTTTTGTTTTTAAAATACTGGTGATCTACACTAATTTTAATTTTATTTTGTAATTTAATTTTTCTAACTTAATTTTTTGATTGCCACCAAAAATTTGAGAAATTTATCCATTCCATAAATATTTATAGACTGGATTTTGGCACTATAGTTTATCGATAGATTTATAGATTCAATAAGTTTAAGGAACGTTCTAGAAACGCAATTTTCATATTTATCGGTTCAATAAAGTTATTGAATGGATAAACAGCTTATGGAACGACTGAGAAACCAGGCATATAGTGTTTATCGAGAGATTTAAGGATTCAATAAGTTTAGGGAGCGTTCTAGAAACGCCTTTCTCATGTTTATCGATTCAATAAAGTTATTGAATGGATAAACAGTTTATGGAACGACTGAGAAACCGGGCACTATTATCTTTAAAAACAAAAATTTCGAAAAACCTTACGTCGTCGCGGAGTTTAAAAAGAACATACCTGTCAAAATTCATGAAATCTACTGTGGAATTTTGCCGTAAATGCGGAACATAAATATATTTAAACCTTCAAGCATATTATAAACATGAAGAGAAATGCGAAACCGTCGATTTGAATCTTAGATCTCTCTTTGCTTGGTCATTTATGAGAATAATAATAATTATTATTATTATTAAACGAAAATCCTAATTAAACTGTCAATTTGGTATAATGTTAAGCATTACTGACTGGCAGTTAGGAGATAACAGGTTTGTTTGCCGGACTGGCAAATAATTTTTGGATAATAGCGCTCATCGAATTTTCATGTAGCTGTTGTCAATATTTGCAGTAGCAGAAGTCTATGGGGTGATTTACAGCATTTGATTGGGGTTTCCGTTTAATAATAATTATTCATTAATTAGCATTTGAACAAATGCAATTTCCAATTTATTTCCATCTCTAAACTATGAGAATCATTACTGGATATCTTGAATCTACTCCAGCACGTTGGCTTCCAATACCAAGCAATATTGTATCCCTCCCCCTCTACGTAGGAAGAATGCCTTTTTTGGGAAAATGATGAACAATCAAATGCGGCCAACTATAGTTTGTGTAAAGTATATATTGCATTTATATATATATAAATATATTATATATATATATTTATATATATAAATTGCATTTGAGACTTGGCCCTCCATCCCAAGAAATTACAGGGTTGCCAAATCGTGTAAAATTGCAACTTTCTCAAATTTCCAATTCAACGTCAGAATTGGATGTAGAATATCATCCCCGAAATCCTAGTAGTGCTAGAAAAGTTTCAGGGTTGAAGGATCAAAAGGAAATTTAACTTATATGATAAAATTGGAAACATCGCGAAAATTTGTTTTTCTTTTGAATATCACTACTCTCAGAATCATGGGGCGTTGTAATGGGTAATAATTTTATATCAAATTAACGGGGAGAATGTGTCCTTTCTATTGGTGTCTGGATAATTTTTATCCGATCTATAGTTATTTTTTAATTAATGTTTATGTTCGTCAATGTCGAGACATTTTGAGCAGAAAACATGAAATTTTCGACATGCTAGAAACTTTTCTGGGTGGAATTATAAACCCTCTAGTATTACCTCTCGTATTACAAGCAACATCCGCACCTCGATTACCACTTGGCCTAAAGAATAAAGAAAGAACTTTGAATACATATAAATGACGCAGATGCAATATCGATGATTCTCTGAAAAGGGGGTAGGAGTGGGCATGTCTACTTTCACCAAAGATAACCCGAATAAAAGCCTTCTGCAATATGATAATTGGCATAAAATGTGATAAATATGTCGAGGCCCAACAAGAAATACCATAACTCGACTTGTACAAATGCAAAATACATGCTCCGAATAATTCTATTTGGGAGAACATGTCTGATATGATAAAACTTTCTCAGGAGATGGAAGCAAAGCTTTTCAGTTTCCTGATATGCAAATTCCAAGTTAGAAGCTCATCTTCAGTCAAGCCCAAATACTTTATAGAGATGGTAAATACCTGTGATTTATGATTAAACACATGTGATTTATGATTAAATACATAAATCATCCTTTGTGGAGCCCTATTTTATGATTAAATACATAAATCATCCTTTGTGGAGCCCAATGAAGAGCAGAAAAGTTTTTTATTTGATTTGAGCTTTCCCTGTCTGGAAGGACTAAAACAGGGTCACATACTTCATAAATATCCGTCCTTCAGTTCAGTGTGACTGTGGTGCTCCTATAGTCTATAGTTTAGGCATCGGATGTTTCAGGATATGATCAAAGCTTACAACTAGGCCCTCCCCGCCACTGCTAATGGCAATCATATGCTGCTGACCATTTTGCCAATGCTGCCCCATCAGCTCTTGAATGGCTTCTCATTCAGATTCAAATTTGTATTAATCACAGAGGTATATCTTTGTACTGATCTGTCACATGTACAAAAGATAGTTGTAATAATTAATATTTCTAAAATCACTTCACTTTCAAAAATGGCCAAAGTAGGTTGAAACTAGTCATTAAAATGTTCTAATAAGAGGATACTACAAGTTTTTTTATTGTTTTTATTAATTTCTTTTGTTTTCATCATGCCATTTGCTGTATATTTGTTCTATTTCCTTTTTTGACAGGATTACTTTGGAGTCAATGGACTTTGTTGGTTCCTTTCCTGAAGAAGTGACATATATGATTTTATCACTTCTATCGGCAAATGATCTGGAAAATTGTAGCAGTGTGAGCCAGCTTTGGAGCAGCACAATCAAATGTTTTCAGCAACGACAAATATCGCGTTTGAAATACAATTGGGAAAACGGAAAATACTCTGTTCATTGTTTTCCCATAAGTAACGAGTTTTCATATTTTAATGTTTTTGGCGTCGATGAACTTGCTTCCAATTACCATTATGACCAATGTCCCTACTTCTTCGCATATGCGACCGAAAACGGAGTTAGACAACCAATTTATTTTTCTGTAGTTCATATTAATGCAGAGTTGAGAAAGACAAACAATCATTTTCAATACTCTGGTTTCGGTCGCGTAAAGGAAGTATGTATCATGGGAGGATCTATAATTTGGATTAGTTTTCATGAATCTTCAGCAGCATTGCATTACTACAATGCCTTACTAGCGCCTAACACTGAAATGAAAACTATTGATAGATGGAATACGAATCACATTTGTGATATTTCCCCGAAAATGGATAGAAACTACATAGCTGTTTCAGACAATAAGCGATTTGTGAAAGCTTGGTGTAAACATACTCTTGAACTAAAATTCGAGCAGAAGTACCATGCCTTTTATTCACAGCATATTAGTTTATTTGATGGTTGTCTGGTCATCTCGAACACATTCGATGCTGAGGACACTTCTGTAATTGAAATTCACAACTTGAAAAGTGATTCGAACCATGGGTCCACACTCAAACACACTTTCTCTGTTGATGGAAAAGTTCAAAGCCTGCATTCAAACAGTCATTTCATTTTCCTGCTTTCTATATTTGAGTACAAATACATTCAAGTAATCAGTAAACAGAGTTACTCCATCATCTTTTCCCACAAGAGTGAATCACCTATACTTCGTAAAATTCAATGTGCACATAATGATTATATAGTTGTTAAAGAAGTTTTAAGTTATCGAAGATTCAGAATATTGAATCTAGTCACAAGAAAATGGTCAGACATCCCATCTTATGCCTTAAAACTGTGGACTGTGTTTGATAATATTGCTGTGATTCGTAATTGGTCTGACAAAACACTTCACGTTTTTGACTGGGAAAGGAATAACCAACTGCTTACTTTAGCAATCCCTGAGCAAATAAGTGACAAATTTGTCGTTGCTAGTGTGACGGAGTTGAGAATTATAATTCTTGATACTTCTTCCAATCAAGTAGTAGTATTCAAGTTTGGGTAGACTGAAGTGGAGCATAACTCTGGTATGCTGTTTATTCTGTGAATGTTGTCAATGATTGAAGAATTGAAATTAGCTTATGTCTGTTGTGGAATAATTATATTGGTATCATATCCTTATTATTTCCTGCTCTGACCCTTGAATTGAATATTGTTCTTGCAAGATTTAGTTTTGTGTGCTGTTGTTTCAGTGAATGCAATTCACTGAATACAATGTATACACCACGTCTTCTCATGGTCTCAAACTTGATCACAGATTATGATTCCATCCATGATATTAACTCGTTTGTGTTTCGGGTTGTTTGTCAACAGGTATCTATTTTTTTCAAAGACTTCTGATCATCATGAATTGTGTGGATTGTTATAGAAATGTTCCTGAATATTCCAATGTTCCAAAATATATACGTTGTCAGGGGGAAAATTCCTACTATTATTACAAAAGAAGATAGAATATCAAGGTTAGAATACCTTATTCAAAAAGTCATTATTCAAGAATCTCTAACGGCTGATTTAGAATTCTCCAACTATATCAGTTCAGCTGAATTCGAATTATCTGGCACTGGGTTGCATGATCATTTTGATATGGTGGAATGTGTGGCTCGTTCATCAATTGGGCTAGTCAGTCAGGTCAAGCGAGGGGTTTGTTACCACTGTCTGAAAAAATGGCTTTTTGGTGGCCCTGAAAAAGGCCAAGTTTGTTGCTGGTGGCCCTAAAAGGGACCAAGGCAGGCTAGATGTTTAGTAGTCGTCGACTGGCACGATACCACGCCGCGCGAGGGTCCCGGGCAGGTCCGTCTGGTGCGAAAGCAGGCCAGCAGGAGCTCAAGTCAATGGTTCGCAGACTCCACTCTGGTTTACCCGGGCTACAGAGAGGGCTGACCGGGTGATCTACTAGCCAGAGGTCGTGCCGAATCTCTGCCGGGAGGACCTCCTCGACCACTTCCTCGTTTAGAAGGGGCCCTCGGTCAAACCCTGGGCAGGCAGGGTCGTAGGCTTCCGCTGCACACACTCCGATGTCGGTTCGGCACCCAACCCGCGCATCCAGAACCGCGCGCCAGTTGTTAGGCTGGGGCGCTAAGTCTTGGGGCGTGGCGGTGTACAGCCTCAGCCTCTCCTCCTCTTCTGGATTCGGCGGCCGGCTCGGTTCCTCCTAGGCATCGGCTGGGTAGTAGACAAGGAAGACACCTCAGGTTGCGGTTAGTCTCGCCGTGGTTCCCTCATTGGCCTGCTTGCTGCTCTGCTCCTGGTCTCGGTAGTGAGCAAGTGCTATCGAGGGTAGCTGAGTAGCCCCCTTTTATTCACAGTCCCCGAGTTCACCTGCGCTGCTACTGGCCGGCGGTGCTCGGCCAATAGAAACGCAGGAATGGGTGGCGGCAACTGAGGCGCACCCTGGTGGCGGGTGGGTCAACCACTCATTTGGTTGATGCGTGGCGTGGGGAGCAGAGCAGAGCGGCAGAAAGGTAGCGAATGCAAGGGAGGTATCAATTCCCCCCCCCCCCCGGTTTGAGGTAGCCATGGCGAGAATTTATTGATTGCAAAAAACAAGATACAATGTTTACAAAATATACAAAAGTGCCATTGGGCGATAATTTTACAGAAGTGAGACCAGAAGGGTCTCCCCCAACAGGTGGGTTGTGGTCAATAATTACATAAATAAGACCAGAAGGGTCTCCCCCAACAGGTGGGTTGTTATTCCAAGAGATGTTGCTGGTTGATGGTTGGAGCCGGGCGTAGTTGAGTCTCGTACACCTTGATGGTCTCGTTGTCACGGGTGATCCAGTAGACAGCTCCTTGGTTGTGGGCGACCGTATATGGTCCCTTCCATCTGGGTGCTAGGCCCGCGTGGAATTTCTGAGCCTTGTTTGAGAGTTGATGATTCCGTGTGAGCACATGGTCGCCGATCTGGTAACGAGGCTGTGTATCGGCTATCGGGTCTCCCTTCCTATTGAGATAATTTCCTTTGCTTGGAGAGTGGGTAGGGGCCCATCAGATCGAGACATACGGTTTCCCATGGTCTAGTAGACCGTCGCGGTCGTTGCATAGGTTCGTGATTCTGGTTGTACGCTTTTGAGCAGCTACACAGCAGGCAATTTTGTACGTTCACGGTTATCTGCGCCTTCATACGGGGCCAAGTGTAGTATGTAGCGATGTTTCGGTAGGTTTCGGCGTAGCCTGGATGTCCCATTAGATCATCGTCGTGATAGCGGAACAGTAGCCGGGTGCGAAAGTTGGGCGGTATGACTATTCGCCAACTGTCACGTGTCTTCTTCTCCCAGAGTCGGTTGTGTAGGCGGTAACTGGTGAGGAATACTTGATCAGTTCCCGGTTGATCCTCCAACGGTCGGGGTTCGATCTCCATCCATCGTTGCACCTGCGCATTGATATGGTCGTCTGTGGCCTGTGCTTTCCGAATCTCTTCTAACAGTTCAGTTTCGGTTTCGATGCTTGCTAGCGTAGCGGGTTCACTGGTGACTGGCAGGATGTCGGGAGGCATGGTTCATTCTAGTTGTTGACTGGTCTCCTCAACTTTTTCGTTGTCGGGTTGCCATGACAGTGCGTCGGCGAACTGATTCTCTTTACCCGGGCAGTGTTCTAGGGTGAAGTCAAATTCTTGTAGGAGCAGGGCCCATCGAGTGAGTTTGGCGCGGCTGTCCTTTGCAGTTTGTAACCAGGTAATCACCTTATTGTCGGTACGGAGTATGAATGGCCTGCCTTCCAGGTAAGGGCGATATCGGTTTATTGCCCAGACAACCGCAAGGCACTCTTGTGCGTTACTGTGATACTGTTGTTCCGGTCATTGTTGATTTCTTGGTATAGGACAGCCCCTATACCGACCTTGCTGGTGTCTGTCTGTAGGATGAAGGTCTTGGAGAAATCTGGTCGACAGAGTGGTTGGATGTTGGCAGTCAATGCTTGTAGGCAGCGGAAAGCTGTCTCTTCTGTTGGTGACCATTTTGATCGCGTCTTCGTGCTAAGTAGCTCAGACAGAGGCGCACAAACGTCAGCGGCGTTGGGTAAAAATTCTCGTAGCCAGCCGACTACTCCGAGAAATTCTTGCAGTTTCTTTCTGGTGGTGGGTGGTTGGGCAGAAGTCACAGCTAGGATAGCCTGCGGTTTTGCTTGGTTGCCCTCGGAGGTGATTATGTGACCGAGGTATTCAAGTTGCTTGCGGCCGATCTGGCATTTTGCTGCTGAGACAGAGAGATTGTATAGATTTAACCGTTCAAACACTTTGGCTAAGTGGAGTAAGTGTTCTTCCCAGGTATCCGAGTACACAATGATGTCGTTGAGATAAGCGTAGCAGAACTTGTCGATGTATCCACTCAGTACCTTGTTCATCATGGATTGGAAGCAGCTGGGTGCATTTCGTAGGCCGAAAGGCATGACTTTAAATTGTAGCTTTTCGCCGTAGGGAGTGGTGAAGGCCGTGTAAGGTCGAGACTGGGGTGCGAGTGGTACCTGCCAGTATCCCATCCGTAGGTTGAGTGAGCTGAATATTTTTGAAGTTCCCAGGCTTCGAATGACGTCCTGTAGGGTCATCTGCGGTGCCGTGGCTGGAACGGTGATGGAATTCAGCCATCGGTAATCGATGCAGAACCGTGATGTGCCGTCCTTCTTGGGGACAACGACGATTGGAGAGTTGTAAGGCAAATCACTGGCTTCTACCAGGTTGCGTTCCTTGAGGGCGGCAACTTCGGACTCGATAATTTGCAGTTTCTCCCGTGAGTATCGGTAAGGCCGCTGGCTGCGTATTTCTGAGCTGTTGAGTTGAATTGTCATGGTGGCGGCCGTGGTGATGGAGGGTGGCATCTGCTCCATGAACAATTTTGCGTGTTGTTGCAGTAATACTGTTAACCGTCGGTGCTGGTCGCTGGGCGTGTCTTCTAGTAACTTGTCAACCAGGTGAGTGTCCATCTCTTTTGAGTCTGGTGGTTGCGCTATCCAGAAGATCGTATCTCGCTGCATCTTGCCATAGATTAGCCTGTCTTGCTCAAAGTCAAGCACTGCCTTATTCTCCCGAAACCATGGTCGTCCCAAGATGATGTCTTCGCGTAGGTCAGGTAGACCTAGGAAGGGAATATTTTGAATGTGCTGTTGGATCTGGAGTTCCAGATGTCCTTGTATGGCCGTTTCGCAGCTAGTGGGACGGTTGGCCAGCAGTACAGGTAGCTTCAGCGGTTGGATCCGTGTACCGTGGTCGAGGTGGGCAGCTCTCACGAAGTTGTGCGTTGCGGCTGAATCGAGTAGAGCGTGTAGTTGTTTACCCGCGAGGATGACAGGGATCCGGGGTAGAGTCTGTCCGTCTATCTGGATCACGGCTAGGTTCGGTGCTTGGCTGGGCGGAGGGCTAGTGATGTGGTTGTTGACTACTGGGGCGGCAGTGTTGGTGACCTTGTCGGTGACTGCGGCCAGGGCAGTGTTGGTGACCTGGTGGCTGACTGCGGCTGGGGCAGAGTTGGTGACCCGCTGGTTGACGGCGGCTGGGTCAGTGTTGGTGACCTGGTGGCTGACTGCGGCTGGGGCAGTGTTGGTGACCTGGTGGCTGAATGCGGCTGGGTCAGCATTGGTGACCTGGTCGTCGACTGCGGCGAGGGCAGTGTTGGTGACTCCGTCCATGACAGCGATCCCGGTAGGTGGCGGGTGCGTGTGGGTCACAGTTGCATGTTCCTCCCCAGGCTGGTGGTCGATGACACGCTCATCGTCGGCTAGTGATGCTGTCCTCTCGCGGGCCAGTAGAGGCGCGGCTGCTGGGTGCTGTGGAGAGTCTCTGTCAGCCGGGAAGAGCAAGGGGTCTTCGGTTACATTGGAAGGAGACTTAGCGACGCTAGCAGGGTCTACGGTGGCGTGACGGGTAGGCGATCGATCCGTTGTGAGTGAGACGGTCATGAGTGATGGCTGGGTGGTTGACGCGCAAGGGTGTGCCGGACGCGGTTGCTGTTGTGAGATGGTGACCCAGGTGACGACTGGTACTGGGTCATTCTTGATAGCCCGTGGAGGTGCGGCTGCTAGGTACTGTGGAGAGTCTCCGTCAGCCGAGAAGAGCGAGGGGTCTTCGGTGATGTTGGAAGGAGGCTTGGTGACGCTGGCAGGGTCCACAGTGGCGTGACCAAGGAATGACTGGCTGGTCGGTTTGGTGACGATTATCGCTTGTAGTTGGGGTGGTGACCTGCGAGGCTGGCACTGCGGGTCTTGCACCTCATCGTTAGTGTAGTGGACTCCTACTTTCCATGCTGGAGGGGTGGAGTCCGAGTCTCTCCAGTATCGCCGTTTCCCTGCCGTTTCTTTGCGAGTTCTGGGCAGTTGCGATGAAAATGCTTGGCCGGGCAGTAATGACACTGAGGAAGCTGGTTGTAGTTGAACCTCGGCGGCGGCTCTCGATGGGGTGGCCCTGCGGGTGCCGTAGGTTGAGGCGGCTTATATTTTAGACGACTGTTGAGGTCGGTTTCCAGGTCGTTGGCGATCATGATCAGCTCTTCATAGTTCGTGGGACGAGCAGCTCGAACTAGGGTGCGAAGCTCGGAACTCAGCTGACCGATGAGCAGGGCGATCACCTCGTCTTCAGCCAGGTTGGTTCCTAAGTGCTGCTGTAGTTGGAGCTTCTGATGGATGAATCGCTCCACTGGCTGGTTCGGTTTGTGGGTGGTGCCATAAAATTCCGTGTGAGTGGCTGCGATTTTATGGGCTCCCGAGAAACGGGCCTGAAGTCGGTCACGGAACTGTTCCCAGGTGGTGACGAATTCTCTGTAGTCTCTCCACCAGGCAGCGGCGTCGTCTTGTAGTTGCGCTTTTAGAAGCATGACCTAGGTATAGCTGGGAATGTGGTGACCCTGTAGCAGCTCGGTGCACTGTCGCATGAAGGTGATGGGGTTTCATGGAGCTTGCCGCGGAAGAACGGTAGCAGGGTCGCTATGCTGGTCAGCTGGCTGAGGTTGCCGGTGTAGCTGACGGCTGGAGCAGGTAAGTTGGCCATGTTGCTGGTTGCGGTAGTGGCGTGACTAGAGGTTGACGGTGGAGCAGGCAGGTTGACGGTCAGCGCGCTGGGTTGCAGGGTGGTTGGTCGAGCGGGCTTGCTGGTGAAGGCGGGTGGCTGCGTTGCCCCGGTTTCACTGGTGGAAGCGGGCGGCTGCGTCATGCTGCTGTCGGTTTGACCGGTGGTCTGTGCAGGCCAGCCGGCGAATGTAGACTCGGTGTGCCGGCTGGTTGACTGCATCGAATCTTCGGTGGTCGTATCTCCACTGTCTCCGGCTCCGGTTCTAGTCGCTACCATGTTCAGGTGTTATGGGCGACACTGGGAAATTGCCTGTTCCCAGACAGGTATTCTGAATTGAAAGATTCAGAGACACATTTTGTTGAAAGAAAATATGTTTGAATTTTTTGTGTGAAAAATTCAAGACATACATTTAGATGAAAAATTTAAGACATACATTTAGTTGAAAATTTAGGTTGACATTTTGTTTGAAAAAAAAGTTTTGACAGTGGTAACGGGTTACTGTATCTCCATACAGTGAGTGGCCCCACATTGGCAGGCGCCAATAATTGATATGGCGGAAGGTGTGGCTCGTTCATCAATTGGGCTAGTCAGTCGGGTTGAGCGAGGGGTTTGTTACCACTGTCTGAAAAAATGGCTTTTGGTGGCCCTGAAAAAGGCCAAGTTTGTTGCTGGTGGCCCTAAAAGGGACCAAGGCAGGCTAGATGTTTGGTAGTCGTCGACTGGCGCGATACCACGCCGCGCGAGGGTCCCGGGCAGGTCCGTCTGGTGCGAGAGCAGGCCGGCAGGGGCTCAAGTCAATGGTTCGCAGTCTCCACTCTGGTTTACCCGGGCTACAGAGAGGGCTGACCGGGTGATCTACTAGCCAGAGGTCGTGCCGAATCTCCGCCGGGAGGACCTCCACGACCACTTCCTCGTTTAGAAGGGGCCCTCGGTCAAACCCCGGGCAGGCAGGGTCGTAGGCTTCCGCTGCACACACTCCGATGTCGGTTCGGCACCCAACCCGTGCATCCAGAACCGCGCGCCAGTTGTTAGGCTGGGGCGCTAAGTCTTGGGGCGCAGCTGGCGCGGCGGTGTACAGCCTCAGCCTCTCCTCCACCTGGCGAAGCCGACGTAGGGCCCTCCTCTTCTGGATTCGGTGGCCGGCTCGGTTCCTCCTAGGCATCGGCTGGGTAGTAGACAAGGAAGACACCTCAGGTTGCAATTAGTCTCGCCGTGGTTCCCTCATTGGCCTGCTCGCTGCTCTGCTCCTGGTCTCGGTAGTGGTCTCGGCTGGTAGTGGTCTCTGGTAGTGGTCTCGGCTGGTGGTCTCTTCTGGCTCTTCAGTGGAAGGCTGCTAGTGAGCAAGTGCTATCGAGGGTAGCTGAGTAGCCCCCTTTTATTCACAGTCCCCGAGTTCACCTGCGCTGCTACTGGCCGGCGGTGCTCGGCCAAAAGAAACGCAGGAACGGGTGGCGGCGACTGAGGCGCACCCTGGTGGCGGGTGGGTCAACCACTCATTTGGTTGATGCGTGGCGTGGGGAGCAGAGCAGAGCGGCAGAAAGGTAGCGAACGCGAGGGAGGTATCAATTCATTGATCCAATCATAAACATTCATTGTAATGAATGAGGAAGAAACAAGAGTTCTCAAACAAATCAATATTTCTCAACCTAATTATGACTTTCGATTCTGGATGGTTTGGGAGTTGGATATTTTGTACTATTAAAATAGTTCAATAATTTTCGAATCAATGCATATCAATTCATCTTGGATCTTGCATCAATTGTCAATTGACCCACTGAGTAGACCTGCTGTGAAAATTATTGATTGATAACATCTCCATTAAAAATGGATAATAAGCTCCAAAATCTCTTCCTGATCCAGTTTTGAAAGCAACTAGACTTGTCGTTTCTCTCATATAACAGAATCAGCCCCATTAACTACCCAAGAGCATCAATAATTCGTTAACATCACTCAAATAAAATGATAATTTCTACACTATTATTGTTCAAAATGCCTCTTTCAATGTGTTCATAACGGTTCTACATGAGTTCTGCCTCCTGTGAGATAATTAGCTTTCTTGTTTCTTTTTTGACAGGTTAACTTTGGAGTCGATGGACTTCGTTGGTTCCTTTCCTGAAGAAGTGACAGATTTGATTTTATCACTTCTGTCGGCAAATGATCTGGAAAATTGTAGCAGTGTGAGCCAGCTTTGGAGCAGCACAATCAAACGTTTCCAACAACAACAAATATCACGTTTGAAATACAATTGGGAAAATGGAAAATACTCGGTCCACTGTTTCCCCATAAATGAAGAGTTTTCCTATTCATTTGTTTCTAATGTCAAAGAACTCGCTTCTAATTTGCCTCATGACCAGTTCATCCACTACCCTGTTTTAATGCGCAAAAAAACTTTACATCCATTTCATTTTTCCGTAGTTCGTATTGATGCAGAGTTGGGGATGACATTCAATATTTTTCAATACTCTGGTTTCTCAGGATGCATAAATAAAGTATGGGTAATGGGAGACTCTCTGATTTGGTTGAGGTTTGTTAACTCAGTAAAATCGTTGCATTACTTCAATGCTTCACTACCGACCAACTCTGAACCAAAAGTAATTGATAACTGGAAAGTTTCTGGTCCAGATGACTTTTCCGTGAAAATGGATAGAAACTACATAGCATTTTCAAACAATAAGCGATATGTGAAAGCTTGGTGTAAACATACTCTTGAACTAAAATTAGAGCAGAAGTGCCGTGACGATACTTTACAGCAGATTAGTTTATTTGATGGTTGTCTGGTCATCTCGTACGCATTCAAAGCTGAGTCTACTTCTGTCATTGAAATTCACGACTTGAAAAGTGATTCGAACAATGGGTCCACACTCAAACACACTTTCACTGTTGATGGACTAGTTCAAGACTTACATTCAAATGATCACTTCATTGTTCTGAATACTTTTTTGGGCTATGAATCCATCCAAGTATTCAATAAACAGAGTTACTCTATCATCTATTCTTACAATTATGAGACAAATTCAAGTTGTAGAATTCAAAGTGCACATGATGATTATATAGTTGTAAATGAAGGTCTCAAATATCGAAGATACAGAAGTATAATTCAAAATGCACAAGATGGTTGTATAGTTGTAAATGAAGGCCTCAGATATCACAGATACCACAGATTCAGAAATAGAATTCCAAGTACTTTCAATGATCGAAGATACAGAATATTGAATCTAGTCACTAAAGAGTGGTCAGACATTCCATCTTACACCAAAAACCTGTGGACTGTGTTTGACAATATTGCTGTGATTCGCAATCTGTCTGACAAAACACTTCAAGTTTTTGACTGGGAAAGGAATACCCAACTGCTTACTTTGGCAATCCCTGAGCAAATAAGTGACAAATATGTCGTTGCTAGTGTGACTGAGATGAGAATTGTAATTGTTGATACCTCTTCCAATCAAGTAGTAGTATTCAAGTTTGGGTAGGCTGAAGTGGAGGATAACTCTGGTATGCTGTTGATTCTGTGAATGTTGACAATGATTGAAGAATCAAAATTATCTGGTGTCTGTTGTGGAAAAATTGTATTGGTATCATATCCTTATTACTTCTTGCTCTGACCCTTGAATTGAATATTGCTCTTGCAAGATTTAGTTTTGTGTGCTGTTGTTTCAGTGAATGTTAACTTTGATTATGATTTAAAATAATGTCTATCATGTCAACTTGATTAGTTTTATTGTCAATTATTGCTCTGATCACGTGGATTTGGTGTTGTTTTAGAGTCATTTGGTCATGATTTCGTATTTATAGTCTAATTCTCCCATGAATGAAATCCAAATGTGTTAGGCTGGCCACTAACTGTAGGACATGCATGCACACACACACATGTTCATCCTGCATGTCTTGTTATCAGGGAGAGGCATCTAACATAATATAAATAACCACTAACAATGAATAAACCACTAGAAAATCACAAATAATAATTATTATAGAAATAGTTCAACCTCAAATAGAGTAGCAAAGAAAAAATAAACAACAAAAATTGCAGATACAAAAAACCTAACCTCAAAAAGTTTGCTCGAAGTCTTTCCCTGTGATGAAGTACACAACAATGTATGACAACATGGGAAACATTCATGTTCATCAGGCATGTCCTGTCTCGTTAGTGACCCACCCTACAAAGAAGAAAGAATTTTTGAACTATTGTTTTCCAATATTGGGTTTTAGATATTTTTTATTTATTCAATTTGACTGTAGTGGGCCTACTACTCCAAATCTTCTGAATGTATTATATACTGGAATAATAATTTGATCTGTGCTACTTTGGTGGCTGTATATCTGTATTGGATGGTTTGTCAACTGTGGTTTTATTTTCTCATGCACTTTTCTTACTCATCAGATGTGGAGGGTTATTGATTGATATAATTTTCTCCACAAAACGTAGCTTATTCAGATGAATATCATAACTCCAACTACTGTTAAAAAACGAGGAATCCTTGTTCGAAATTTCGTTTGTCAAAACTTACTTAATGCTTTTGTCAACAGGGATTCATTTCCTAAAAAACCTTGTCATCATAGATTGTGTGGAAGGTTATCATAAAAAGGTTCCTGTGGCTTCCAAAACATATATTATGTTGTCAGTGGGAATATTCCTACCATTATTACAAATGTGGCTGATTATCGATCCAATGTTACACATTCATTGAAATGATATAGAATTGTTCTCAAGAAGAGCAAATGGTATTTGTCAACCGTATTAATACTTTCTATTCTGGATGGTTTTGGAGTTGGATATTTTGTACTATGAAAATAGTTCAATAATTTTCGAATCAATGCATATCAATTCATCTTGGATCTTGCATCAATTGTCAATTGACCCACTAAGTAGGCCTGCTGTGAAAATTATTGATTGATAACATCTCCATTTAAAATAGATAATAAGCTCCAAAATGTCTTCCCGATACAGTTTTGAAAGCGACTAGGGTCGTAGTTTCTCTCATATCACAGAATCACCCCCATTAACTACCCAAGAGCATCAATATTCTGTGAACATCACTCCAATAAAATGATAATTTCTACCCAATAATTGTTCAAAATGCATCTTTCAATGTGTTCATAACGGTTGTATAAACCGTGAGATAATTAGCCTTGTTGTTTCTTTTTTGACAGGATAACTTTGGAGTCAATGGACTTCGTTGGTTCCTTTCCTGAAGAAGTGACAGATATGATTTTGTCACTTCTGTCGGCAAATGATCTGGAAAATTGTAGCAGTGTGACCCAGCTTTGGAGCAGCACAATCAAACGTTTTCAGCAAGGACAAATATCGCGTTTGAAATACAATTGGGAAAACGGAAAATACTCTGTCCACTGTTTCCCCATAAGTGAAGAGTTTACATATGTAGATATTAATGATGTCGAAGTACTCTCTTCTAATTACCCTTATAACCAGTGCCACTACTTTTCTGCATATGTGATCAAAAAAGGAACTAGAGGTCCAGTAGTTGGTATTGATGCAGAGTTAAGAACGACTATTAATGTTTATCAATCATCTGATATCTCAGGATGCTCAAAGTTTGTATGGGTCATGAGAGACTGTAATTTGGTTGAGAATTATTAGTGAAACAGAGGAATCCTTACCATACCGGTACAACACTGCTACACTATACTACACAACTCCAAATAATGAAATAAAAGCAATTGATAACTGGAACTTTTCTAGTCTAAATGACATTCTCCTGAAAATGGATAGAAACTACATTGCATTCTCAAACAATAAGCAATATGTGAAAGCTTGGTGTAAACATACTCTTGAACTAAAATTGGAGCAGAAGTGCCGTGACGATGCTTTACAGCATATTAGTTTATTTGATGGTTGTCTGGTCATCTCGTACACATTCAAAGCTGAGTCTACTTCTGTCATCGAAATTCACAACTTGAAAAGTGATTCGAACAATGGGTCCACACTCCAACTCACTTTCACTGTTGATGGACAAGTTCAAGACTTACATTCAAACAATCACTTTATTGTTCTGAATACTTCTTTCGGCATCCAAGTATTCAGTAAACAGAGTTACTCCATCATTTATCCTTACAATTATCATCTCTCACGTCCAGGTTGTAGATTGCGAGGTGCACTCTGTAAAGTTCTTCTCAATGGTGATAAATGTCCTAGAATATTGACACAAGATAATCATGTACTACTTCTGAATGATGACAAATATCCTAGAGTATTGAATCTAGCCACTAGAAAGTGGTCAGAAATTCCATCTTACGCCGAAAAACTGTGGACTGTGTTTGATAATATTGCTGTGATTAGCAATCGGTCTGACAAAACACTTCAAGTTTTTGACTGGAAAAGGAAAACCCAACTGCTTACTTTGGAAATCCCTGAACATTTAAATAAGAAGTTTATTTCTATAAGTGTGATTGAGTTGGGAATTGTAATTCTTGATACTTCTTCCAAACAAGCAGTAGTATTCAAATTTGGGTAGACTATTGTTCAGTGAAGGATGATGTTTGACTGGTAGTTGAGTCTGTTAGGTGTGATCAAGGATTGAGGATAAAATTGATGTCTGCTATGGATAGAAGTGTTCAATGTTGACTATAGTATCCTGCACCACGTCTTCTCATGGTCTCAAATTTGATCACTGTTTATGATTCTATCCATGATATTAAATTGGTTGTGTTTTGGGTTGTTTGTCAACAGGTATCTATTTTTTTCAAAGACTTCTGATCAACATGAATTGTGTGTAGTGTTATAGAAATGTTCCTGAATCTTCCAATGTTCCAAAATATATACGTTGTCAGGGGGAAAATTCCTGCTATTAATTATTACAAAAGAAGTTAGAATATCGAGGAAGTCCTTATTCAAAAAGTCATTATTCAAGAATCTCTAACAGCTGATTTAGAATTATCTGGCACTGGGTTGCATCATAGAGAAACAATAGCATAAGTAGATATCCCATAGTATAGGGCCTTTATGTCGCAACTTTTACTGTCATCTCTAGCCTATAGTCCACGTAGTTCTTTCACGTGAAGCTTTTTGACGCTGGTAGTCTCTCATATTGTGCCGTTCATACACTTTTACATGGCCAAAACAGTAAAAATCTACAATAATCGACAGTAATCGGCTTGAGATAACAGTAAAAGTTGCGACATAATGGTAGATATACCATGGGATATCTACTTGAGCTATAGTTTCTCTATGGTTGCATGTTCATTTATTGATCCCATCACAAACATTCATTTTAATGATTGAGGAAGAAACAAGAGTTCTGAAACAAATCAATATTTCTCAACCTAATTAAGACTTTCGATTCTGGATGATTTGGGTGTTGGACATTTTGTACTATCCAAAATAATTCAATAATTTTTAAGTAGTTCAATCATTTTCGAATCAATGCATATCAACTCATCCTGCATCAATTGTCAATTGAAGCAATGTGTTGTCCTGTTGTGAAGATTATTGATTGATAACATCTCCATTTAAAATTGATAATAAGTTCCATAATTTCATCCCAATCCAGTTTTAAAAGCGACTAGAGTTGTAGTTTTTCTAATATCACAAAATCACCCCCATTAACTACCCAAGCAATAATAATTGTTCAAAGTGCCTTTTTCAATGTCTTCATAACGGTTCTAAATGAGTTCTGCCTTCTGTGAGATAATTAGCTTTGTTGTTTCTTTTTTGACAGGATAACTTTGGAGTCGATAGACTTCATTGGCTCCTTTCCTGAAGAAGTGACAGATATGATTTTATCACTTCTGTCGGCAAATGATCTGGAAAATTGTAGCAGTGTCAGCCAGCTTTGGAGCAGCACAATCAAACGTTTTCAGCAAGGACAAATATCGCGTTTGAAATACAATTGGGAAAACGGAAAATTCTCTGTTCATTGTTTCCCCATAAGTGAAGAGTTTTATTATTCATTTGATTCTGGCGTCGAAGAACTCGCTTCTAATTACTCTTATGACCAGTTCCTCCACTACCCTGCATTTATGTTCAAAAAAGGGTCTTTAGATTCATTTTATTTTTCCGTAGTTCGTATTGATGCAGAGTTGATGAAGACAATCAATCTCTTTCAATACTCTGGTTTCTCAGGTAGCATAAAGAAAGTATGGGTCATGGGAGACTCTGTGATTTGGTTGAGTATTCATAACTTAGTAAAATCGTTACATTACATCAATGCTTCACTAGTGCTCAACACTGAAATAAAAACTATTGATGAATGGAACGTTTTCAATCGAAATTGCATTTTCCTAAAAATGGATAGAAACTACATAGCTGTTTCAAACAAGAAGCTATATGTCAAAGCTTGGTGCAAACAGACTCTCGAATTAAAATTGGAGCAGAAGTGCCGTGATGATGCTTTACAGCATATTAGTTTATTTGATGGTTGTCTGGTCATCTCAAACACATTCAAAGCTGAGCCTACTTCTGTCATTGAAATTCACAACTTGAAAAGTGACTCGAACAATGGGTCTACACTCAAGCACATTTTTACTGTTGATGGACAAGTTGAAGACTTACATTCAAACAAGCACTACATTGTTCTGATTACTTCTTTTGGCATCCAAGTATTCAGTAAACAGAGTTACTCCATCATCTATTCTTACAATTATGGCTCACATTCAAGTTGTAGAATTGAAATTGCACATGATAATTATATAGTTGTAAATGAAGGTCTCAAAAAATATCAAAGATACAGAAGTAGAATTCAAAATGTTTTCAATGATCAAAGATACAGAATATTGAATCTAGGCACCAGAACGTGGTCAGACATTCCATATAACGCCAAAAAACTGTGGACTGTGTTTGACAATATTGCTGTGATTCGTAATTGGTCTGACAAAACACTTCGAGTTTTTGACTGGGAAAGGAATACCCAACTGCTTACTTTGGCAATCCCTGAGCAAATAAGTGACAATTATGTCGTTGCTAGTGTGACTGAGATGAGAATTGTAATTGTTGATACCTCTTCCGATCAAGTAGTAGTATTCAAGTTTGGGTAGGCTGAAGTGGAGCATAACTCTGGTATGCTGTTGATTCTGTGAATGTTAACAATATAGGTTTTTAGGTAATTTTTTACTCTAATTGTATATGACTGTAGTGGGCCTACTACTCCCAATCTTCGGAATGTCTTATATACAGGAATAATAATAAGATCTGTGCTACTTTGGTGGCTGTATATCTGTATTGATTGGTTTGTAAAACTGTGGTTTAATTTTTTCATACACTTTTCTTCGTCATGAGATGTGGTGGGTTACTGATGAATGTGCTTTCCTCCACCAAAACATAGGTTATCTTAGATCTCAACAACTCCTACCAATGTTATTAAAAACGAGGAATCCTTATTTGAAATTTCGTTAGTCTCAACTTAATGCTTCCCTGCTGATATGTCACTCTTAAACTATGTCTCTATTCAGCTTGGCTCTCATTTTCATTAAATGGTAGACTGAAATAATTTTTAAATTTTTATTTCATCATGGAACGTTTCTACAACATCGACCACAACTCAGTTGAAGTTTTAAAATGGTAGACTGTTGTAATTTTTTGTTGTTTAGGGGTGGACATTCTAAACTCTCCACCAAAACGTATTTTTTTCTTAGATCTAAACAACTCGTACCAATGTTGTTAAAAAACGAGGAATCCTTAATCAAAATTTCGTTGGTCATAATAACTTAATACTTTACTGCTGATTTGTCACTCTTATATGTCTCTATTCAGCTAATGTTTTGTTGTGGAAAGTTTAGGGGTGGTCAATCTGAACTGAAAGCCTGTTATTTCCATCCATTTATTGTAATAATTTGTGAGTTACAGTATTATCAATTTAAAAATGCTCAATCATCATTGAAATGCTTCATTATTATTGCTTAATCTTTTGAAATGCTTCAAGTTATTCTCTTGAAGTATTGTGTCGTCCTACATACAGCTTGAAGTCATCTCCATTCAAAAACAGTTAAGATCTACAAAATCTCATCCAAATACTCTGGTCTGGAACTAGATTGAAACTGTAGCTTGTCTCGTCTCACAGAATGGCTTCATTACCTAACCTCAAGCCTAGATCCTTAGTGCCCATTATACTCCTTGCACTGCCTTTTCTATTAAATCATAATATTTTTGCATCTACCTACATCAGTTTTATGAGATAATTATCTTTTTTCTTGACAAGATTACTCTGGAGACAATGGATTTTGTAGCTTCCTTCCCACAAGAATTGACAGATATGATCTTGTCACATCTAACAGCAAGTGATCTGAAATATTGTAGCGGTTTTAGTCAGATGTGGAGTAGGGCAATCAAAATTTACATACAAAGGCAATATGCACGGATAAAATATAGTTGGGAAAACGGAATTTACTCTGTCCATCGTTTGTCAATCAGTGATGATTTTGAGTGTGCCCAGGTTCCTACTATAGAAGTACTTCTGTCAAATTTTAATCATGATCAGTGCCTCTTTTACCCTGTATTTATGGCCAAAAAGGGAACTCGTATCCCGTTTCATTTTTGTTTGATAGATTTTCTATTTGAAATTCGTCCCCCATACTACATACAGAATGTTTGTGTCATGAATGGCTGTCTTATTTGGCTGGAATCTTTCGGAACTGTGAAATACTATAATGCCACTCTGGGGTCGAATAGTGAAGTCGAAACTTTTGAAAAAGACAATCATGCCATTCCAAATGACAGTTCTCTCACAACGGACAGAGACCACATTGTCGTATCCAACTATAGGACTAATTACCTAAAAGTTTGGTGCAAACAGTCACATGAATCAATATTAGAATCCAAGTGCAATAAATCCTCTGTACAAAAGATAAGTTTATGCAATGGTTGCCTAATCATTCAATGCTGGAATAAAATCTGGAATTGAAATTCACAACTTGACAAATGATGCAAACAGTACACTCAAACACACTTTTACTCTCTTGTTTGCCGAAAGCAGAATCAGCATTCAAACGAGCGCTTCATTTTTCTTGATATTAAAATGCACCATAACTACATCCAAGTACACGATAAACAGAGTTATGCCATCATCTATTTTCATAAGTATGATTCATCCAAGCCTTGTACAATGCCTATGATATTTCATTTTTGTCAAAGAAAATCTGAAAACCGGTATAGAATTTTCACTCTTGCTTCAGGAGAATGGCTTACAGTTTCATCTTGACGAAAAGATTGTACACTGTGTTTGAGAATTTTTCTGTGAGTTGCTCTCCATTTGACAATGCACTACATGTTTTGGACTGGAAACGAGATGCTGAACTGTTCACTTTGGGAAATCCCGAGCCAAATAAATGTGATTTTTCGTTCCCAAGTACTCATGATGTTGTTAGTGTGAGTGAGTTTAGAATTGTAGTTTTTGATTTGCTTTCTGATCAATTCATTGTTTATATGTTTGGGTAGAAGCAATTGGGATAAAATCACTCCAGTCATCATACCTACTTGATTATTTATGTCCTTATTTTTTTATATATTGCTCTGATTGCTGAATTAAGGTTGTTCATAATTTCAAGCTCACACCTGCGAGTTACAAAAAATAGTAGGCTCATGCGTAGAATTCACAGGTTTCATAAAATAATAGGTTCGTGAATAGAATTCGCAATCTATTTTTGTACTACTATTTTATTTATCTATGTAATGTACTATTGTTCTTGATTATGGGTTCTTAGGCTTGGACCCCAATATTCAGTTTTGACTATAGTGCATTGTCACATCTTCTTATACTTGAATAATCTTTTCAAGTGCAGTAGAGTAAAGTATCATAGATAATCTGCATTAATTGGGACCAAGTTCTATGGAAAGAGGTCAGAGCATGATAAAATATGATGCATTGCACAATATGGCCTATTGAGTGATATTGATTGGTCTGAATCTTTAGTAGGCTATAATAGCCTAGTCATTTTTAAACTAACTGATGCTCGCCTCTGACCTGTAATAATAAGTACTGAATCAAAATATTAGGGCTTCTAGAGATAAGGTTGTTAGAACTAGATTGGATTCTTTAAATTTAATGTACGGTACTTGTATTTTTTTATCTATTTTGTATTTTCCAAATTATTTTGTACTTTAATTTTCAAATGTAAATTTGAGACTGTATATGACTGTTCCATAATTATTAACATTGTTAGTGTCTTGACCTCTCCATTGAACCTTGATTGGAATGGGGTCCCATCCGCATTATTGTAATTATTGAAAAAGGAGGTAGAACACGTGCACTATTTGAGAAAAACAATTTAAAGTAGTATATTTTCCATGGGTAGGTGTAGGGAAGGGTCTAAAATAAGATAATAAAAAGGATAAGATATAAAAAGTAATTATAACATTTTGTTATTTAGTCCTTTTTCATTAATTTTGACACCTGAGAATAAATAGCCTTAGTGTGGTCTTATCAATGATAAAATATAAAGGGTACCAACTGTTTTATTTTACAATATAATAGGCTTTATTATAAAAGAGATGAAAGATTGAAATGAGTAATGAACTATAATGTAGAAATAATTAATATTGTTGATCACTGTTCAAATTGTACTAGTAGTGTATATAATCTAGTTTATAGTATTTTGTAATAGTCCATATTTGTGATTTTAAAAAAGATACATTATTTTTGTTAATATACCTGATAGTGTTTAATATCATGTTCGTATTATAAGGTATTGGATATGATTTACTTATGTGATATCTTGTAAAAATGTTATGCGTGTGTTTGAATTCTACATTAATGTATCTAATGTTACATTGTTTTCTAACATGTGCGTTAGTAAAAAGAAAATTATGTAATTATTTTAATGGTGCCATTTTAGTAGGCCTGCTATATTATGGTGCTTTGTATAGCTATATATTTATTGTCTATCATTAAGTTTGATATTTACCGTATTCTTATAAAGTAGCCCACATTAAAATAATCATTGTTTCCAATTCACTGAATATGTTAGTAAAATGTCTTAGTAAAATACATGAAACCTTAGGCTGTGTACATACAGAAAGCAACTACATCCATACATTATGGAAGAGAAACTCATAGTTGCTATCAACAAGATGCCGCATTGCCGATGTCATATTGATCTAGTATAGCAACTATTAATTTTAAGTTATAACTAAAACCAGTAAAATGTGAAGGCCACATGATCCTTACTGTGATTTTTTATCTGAGGGCGATAATCTTATTCATCTCCCTCATCTGCATTTATTCTATTATAATTTTTTTGTTTTGTATCAATTCTCGATTATTTCATACGTGTTAAAAATACTCTATATATGTAATCTCATGTTGATGTTCTATTCTGTATATATTCTGCATTACCTCCTTTATCATGAGATTGCTTAATAGATTGTTTCGATAGGAATTATTGCTGAAGTAGAGATCGTGAATATTTATGTTCATTGTTGCATTCATAAAATCATCTACATATGTTCAAGAGTTTTATTACCTTTTGACGATTTTTCAACAAATAGTCTAGTATGAATAAAAATATGAATCTCAGTACCCTTTAGAATTATTTTTTCACATGTTTCGGACACTATTGCTATTTTCATTTTTGACATGTCATTAGTGTCGGAAACATGTTGTGACAAAATAATTTATAAGGGTACTGAGATTTATATTAAAAGTAGCCTTAAAGAAAAAATCTGGTGTGGCGCACACACACAACTTTCCTTGCCGTTATGGCACGAGCGTTGAGTGTGGTGCGTCAACGTCAGTTGGCTTTACGCAATGGAACCAGATGAAGCAATAACTTTTGCATGTCTTGACTTGCGTTGTAGCATTTCTGCGCAGTTCAAAAATCACCGTCCGTTACGACTTCCGTTACTTGGTACGCACGTACCTCGTGTGCTGTCACCAATTCACTTCAATGTATTTCTACAACGGACGTCAAAAAGTAAGTTGCAACAGATGCACTTTGTGCGCTCGTGTGGCCCTAGCCTTAATGGCCTATCAAGCAGCATACTAAAACTAATAAGAACGAAATGTTAATTAACTTGCTGTATAAATGTGTGCCTAGAGGCAGTGGCGGCTCCAGGGGGTGGGTCATAGAGGCATGGACCCCCCGTGAGCTCAGAAAGTTTTTTATTTTCAACAGGACTCTATCAAAAGAAATTAATGTTTCAAAAAAGTTCATTGATTCATACAATAATTAGTACATTATCATTTTATAATGAATCATTCATAATTTGAATATAATTTTTCTATTAATATAAATTTCAATCCATTAAATAATATTTGTGAACCTATCTGAATCGCTAACCGCAGAAAGGCACCATGTCCAGTTTTCATAATGTTACAGGAGAGACAAAACTTGATAAAACCTAAACCTGCAGTAGGCTTAAACGATTTATTCAAAACGTCGCCATTACAATGCTTGTAAAGATGTAAATTTTTGCCATCCATGTTGGGCGACATTATGTAATGGGGTGAATTGCCAACCATTCATATGTGGTGCGGTATATTTGATATATACCGTAGCGGTTGCTAAAATCCCTATTTTACAAATAAATTTGCAATATGTTAAGGCCGTCCGGCTCGCGAAAAAGCTGGGTTCAAACTACAGCTCTAGCTCAGTAGTAGATGCATGAATATTCCAAATATATTTAATCACCACAGGGTTCAATGACTGGTGATAAATAATTCTTACCACTGCTTCCGTGAAGTTGTAGAGGAACACCAATAAGGAAGTCAAAAAGATAGCCGGTGACTGATTATCAGTAACCATAATATTCAATTGAGAATAATGAGAATCAACTATGGTTTTTCTAATTGATTCTTAAAACGCTTGTCATGAATACAGGTATGCACCAATTTACCCTTTTGAAATTCCTTGGAACTTACAGCGCCAGTTCTTGAAGCTCTCTGGATCCTTAGGCTATATGATATACTGTAGACTTATTAATATAATTATCAGTAAGATTTTTCTGGCTGAATAGTGCGACTATCATCAAAGGATGACAAGTAATAAATTCTCTGAATAAGATCAATATTAATTGATTCACTGATTTGATATGCTGCAGAAGATTTTTGCTTGGTACCAAGACAGCTCAAACTATATATCACAAGATGAATTAGGGAAAAATAAAAAACTTCTAAGATTTTGTATGCTGACATAAAACATAAAATATATTCCCATAAAATAATATATATAAAATATCCTTATATCTATAATTTTCTTTAAATAAATAAATTTTCTAATATTTGAATAATTATCACAAGGTTTAATAGCATTCACAGTTGTGAACTTTAAAAATATATATATTCTCAATACTAATATATAGACTTAGTAGGGTCTAAGTCGGGTCAGAACTAGACAAATTGGAACCTGTTCAGTATATAGATTTACTAGAACATACTTTGATCAATGAACAAATAATAATTAATAAAAATAACAATTTATAATCTCAGGGTTTATGAGTTCGTGCCATGCATGGAAATAAGCTTTCTACATAAATCAAATAAATTCATAAAAAGTTCTTATTAGCTATATGATATTGGTATATGATATAGCTATATGATATGGATATTAGCTATATGATATGGATATTAGCTATATGATATGGTATTCAACACGTTGCAAATTTTTTAAACTTGAATAAATTTATATAGCGCTTTAATTAATTCCCCAATTCACTGATAAAGGCCGGCTAATGAGCTCATTAGAACTAATACACTCACAGTAATGATGTTCTTAATTATCTTCAATAACATTCGATTTTACTTGAACGGTACCTCGACTAGGCTATCTATTCTTTCTATTTTATAATTCTATTAAAGCTCAATTATTTTATTTCAAAAGTATTCCATGGTGCTACAACACCACGTCACATGCTATCAGTTGGACATGTTTCCTTTCTGCAGTTAGCCATTCATTTATAAAAATGTGATTACTGGGATTGTAGTTAATTCTGGAAATCCATGAGTGAGCTAAAGAAAATGATTCCTACCATTTTTCAGTAAGCTGCAAGAACATTAATTTTTCTTCTCGTGTTTTAACTCTATTAACTCCTTATTTTTATGAGTAACAAACTAATTTTTTTCTGGAACAAGAGGGTCATGCCCCCCCACCGCACAGATTTGTTGTTTTAATTCTAATACTGGATTCTATCCTTTACAGCCTCAACTGTTTTGAAATAATCCAATCTATGATAAAATAACATAATATAAAATCTGAGAAATATTTCCAGATAGTCTAAAACTTGTTTCTCTATACCAATTATAGGTTACATTCATTTGCTCAGTGTTTCACTTTGTCCATTGAGGATGATCAAGAAATCATAAGTTTTGGTTCGCCTAATTTTTCAGTTTACTGCAATTCCCGTCCAATATAAGTGGCGGACCGATAAAATTATTCCTGTCCCATCCATTGAATTTCAAAGAGAGAAGGAAATCTTCTAAATTCATCTCTCCAAAAAATGTAAAACTTTCAAGAGTAATAAGTTATGATTTTTTACAAGAGTGTTGAATTTTCGGAAACCTGGATTAAAATGCAAATTAAAATGTTTTTTCAGGTCTACCTTGTATGATGTGACTATCTTCTTATTCAATATTTGTGGTTTTGAGGGGTGCATTTGCCCATCATATCAAATTATAAGTAATATTTGAGGAGACATTATTATGCTTTTCTTACTATTATTATCAACTGTTACTATACACTATTAATTGATGGCCTATCAAGCATCAGCATACTAAAACTAATATAATAGTCCAGGCAATCAATGCTCAAAAAAGGGTATAGAGGGCAATGTTTGCAAGACAATTTCTTACCCCGCAGTTCTGTTTAGGGTATTTAAGGAGGTAAACATATAGAAGTGAAATTTTCATTGCTGCAACAAGTATCAACTCAGCGGTCCACACCTTCAACAGAGGGGATAAAGATGCACACTTTTAGTATGTTCACCTACTAACTGGTCCAAATTGAGCTGCAAAGTCAAAAATTGATTCACAGACACCCCCCTTCAAATGTGATTTTCAAACTTTCAATTGTTGCAGCAATGAAAATTTCACCCCCTACATTGAAGCTGCCATAACAATGAAAGGAAAACTTGGAAAAGTGAAATAAATGCATCATTCCAAAGAGAATTCAATGCTCTACGAACCTTCAATAAGCATCAGTTTTTGTGATGCATTGTTGGAGAGCTATAAGCCCTGAAAGAGTAAAACATTGTATAAAAACCTGTTATTTTAACAATTACACAACTTCAAGAGCGAATATCTTGTTAACTGTTTGGAATATCACAAAATTCCAGCGAACAAAAAGTGTAGAGAATTTATTAAGCTTCATTTTTCCATGTGGACTCTGTTTAAATTTATTGTACAACTTAATATCTGGTATGAAACATAGTAAATTAATGTTAAAAAGTCAGCACCTGATTAACATTGGTGCTGCTATCGTTGCCTGTCATTAAACAAAGCCAATATCTCTATCCTTTTCCAACTTTCCAATGTTGTCAAATTGCTTTTATGTTATGAAGAAATGTAATAAACTCACAAAATATTCAATCTCACTTTAATTTCTTTCTTAATGAATAAAATATGATAATTTATTTAATTATAACATATTTATTAAGAAGACCCAAAAATTGATATTATATCAGATATACTGGGAAGACTTTATTTAATCATGCTATCTACTCTATAAATGCAAGACATGGCAACACTGTAATTCTATCTTTTTACGTGGATCTCACTATAAAATGAATGCTCTATGTGAGAGGAAAACTCTTCAACAAATCTCTTAGTAGAATTGTTCAATGAAGGCGGCTGAATCAGACAAGGGTTTGATCAAAAGATTTACACTCATGAAGCTGGAAGTGTTCTTTTAGAACTCTAAAGGTGCGTACAGATATACGCGCAGCGAACATGAGCAATTCACTTTTAATCAGCTGATGGCAAGCTTTTTATATCTGTATTTTACCGTTTCGGTAAAAATACAGATATAGTCAGCTGATTAAAAGTGAATTGCTCATGTTCGCGGCGCGTATATCTGTACGCACCTTTAGCAACTCTTTAGAAATTTAGTACTCCTATATACAATGAAGTTAACTCCACCCACAAAGAGCATTCGGACAAAATGTTATTCAATTTAACAAGCATAGCAACAGACATCATCATCAGTGATTATTATGATGTTTGTAGATTAAACATAGAGCATTTGCCATGATGTCCCTAGTATTGAAGTTTTATAGTCTGCTTTCAAGTTTTGGAGAAGCCATTCTTGGCATTCACCACTGAACCGGCATCCACTTTGCATTCAATGATAATAAATGTTAGCATCTTGTATAAGTCGTGATATACTGCTCTTGGAATACAATTTTGATGCTATTATGTCACAAATGTTGGTGGCTACTGAGATAAAAGAAAATTATATTAAATTTCTGGTACTGATATCAATTTATTTTTTCAGATCAGGTTACTGAGGACAGTGGATAAAATTGATATGGTGTTTTGTTACCATGCTATGGAAGGTAATGGTAGATGAGTGAGGGATGTCACTAACAGGACAATAAGAATCGCGTTTGAGAGAACTGAAATGCATTCTAAGCTAGTATTTCATCTTAGCCAAGTATTCAAGTTTATGAAACTACTGTCTGTAAGACAGGTATTACGATGTAAGCAAATACAGTTGTAGCAAATAATATTATATTTTTGCTAAATAAAATTAATTTGAATTTATTCGAATTTGTTATTGATTATTATTATCCTATTCCATTCTAGCACCTCATTTCTGTGAATTTATAATTTACAAAAGTAATATATTCTGATTTTAGTAAACAATACCTTGACAGAAATGGAAATACATTTGAAAGCTTAAAAAATATATTGGAAATTTGAATTTTCAAAATGAGTTCTGAATTTTCTAAAAGATAGTTTAAAAGTTAATTAGGTATACTTTGAATCTCTCTTTTTGTATCTCTCATATTTCTGTGATGAGAAAGAAATTTTCTGTTGCAAAAAGACATTTTACAATGCATGCTCAACATCAAATAATAAATGTTGAAAGTTGAGAAATACAATCAGGCCCCTGTTTCATAAAAACTTGGAAGTCCTGTAATACAGGAACAGCTGATTTTATCGGCTATATTGAGCATGTAATTGGAATGATGATTCTCCTGTATTACGTGACTTATAAGTTTATGAAACAGAGCCCAGGTTTCACTGAGCAATAAAATAAACAATCGCAATGATTTATTGAGCAAGCGTTAGCGAGTTCTCACCTTTGACTTACTGAAGGCCAAAGTCGTTGTCCATCTGTTTGTATGTTCTACAATAACTTAAGAGAGAATTGATCAATCAGCTTCAAATTTTGAACAAGTATTCTTCGAACCTTTTTACAGGTCAAGTTCATTGGACAGCAGAGTTCACCAAGGCCCGCCGCAAAGTAGACCCACGCTAATCCACGAAAAGCAACCCACGCCGCGGGATGTTTTGTTAATTCATTGCTAGGCTTCTCTAGACATCTGTGTAATAATAATACATGCAATGAATAATCCACTTGTCAGCTGATTGATTATGAATAATTTTATAGCAATGGTTTACAAACCCACAGCGTGGGTTGCTTTTCGTGGATTAGCATGGGTCTACTTTGCGGCGGGCCCAACTCCATCGTCCTTTTTAGGATATAAAAATAACATTGAAAGTGCTTAACCCTTTCTATCCCACTGTTGTTCCTGAACAACATGACTTTCTATGATGTCTATTGGATCAGTGATTGAATGAATCTGCCATCTACTGGCCTTGTTTGAAAGCTACATTAGTCTAGTTTAGTATTATACCACTAGAGAGCACTCAAATGCAGTCTAATTTCTGAAAAAGCAGCTGTCATATCCAATTGTACCAACACTTCAATGTGACAATTTTCTTCGGTTTTTATAATTTTTTATAAAATTCTAAAGAACTGAAAATAAGAATAAAAAATATCCATATAATTGTTTATTATTTCATGATGAAATATCAGTCATAGGAATAGAAACTTGAACAAAAATATCATTTATATTCAAAATTTTATGTCTGTTGTTTTAGAACAACATTGGGCCGTTAGAGGAGTCACATGTGAGGAGACTTTGAGGTTATGTTATTGTGTTTCTCTCAGTTTTCAAACGCGTTCGTGGAGTTATTGTTTATTGAATTATTGTGGATGATTGTTTTTCGTTATAATGTACAAAATCTTGGATAATGAAGATTTAGACAAACTCATGAATCTTCCTGAAGATGAGTTGAATAGTTTTTTAGAAATCAAGATACCGGACAGTAATATTATTGCTAATCCTCTACAAGAGAATGTACAGGTAAGATTCTCTCCAATTTATTTTCAAAAGTCTGTTTTACCTGTGCAATCTAAATCATTACCTGAGTCAGCAGTCCTGTATTACAGGACTCATTGGTATGAAAGCAAATAGCCTAAAGCTACGTTTACACTATATGTAGTTGTACACTATAGTACATTATACATTACATTATAGTAGTGTACACTATATGTAGCTGGGGAGCTATATGAAATTTGAGCTACATATAGCTCTGCTATAAGGAGATCTATGCAAATTTCATGTAGCAGAGCTACATATAGTTTGGAATAAACCACTACTCACTGCTTAGTTATCCCAACCAGATGCCAAAGAATGTAGTTCTTGCAGCAGCCACTGCTTTCGAAAAAGCTACTGTGATGCTTTCATCACAGAGAAGAGAGAGAAGATATTGGATAATTTTGTAAATTTTGGATAGCTCATTTTCTGCTATATAGCTGAGAAAATAGGCTCAACTGCTATATAGCATATCTCCAAAGTCACTCTTTGAACTTGTAGCAGAGCTTTATAGCTGAGCTACATGTAGCTCTGCTACATAGTGTAACCTAGCTTCATAATTTCCTTTTTCTCCAGACACTGGAAGAAATATTGGGCATGAACATGGGTATTTTGCAAAACAAGGAAGCTGTGTAAGACTGGGTACACCAAGGTGTATTGCACAAAATGTGGAGTACGTCTTTGCTCAGTCCCAAACAGAATGTGCTTCAATGATAACCATAGATAAAATAAAAAAATCCAATAGGCTACAAGGAACAACTTGTTCTACGAAAATAGTAAATATGATAAAGTAGTAGATGTAAGTAGATGTAGTAAAGTAGTAAATTTATAATATGTTAAACCCCAATTTCCAGTTTTTAGTTTGTTTCATATTATGTAAGTATGTATCAGTTAGATATGAACATAATAAATAAGTTAGTAACCAAAATATAGTTTTAAAAAAGTAGGAAATTTATGATATTTAGAACCTTATTTTCAGTTTCAATTTCACGTTTTTATATTATGTAAATATGTATCAGTTATGAATATAATAAATAAGTTAGTCACCAAAATCTGGTTCTATGTATCACATTTTTGAGAATCCATTTTACTAATCTTGAGAATTTTATTATATGACTTTCATTGTTATAATGTTGAAATCAAGAAAAAATTATTGATTAGGAATGATTCCATAATGAAATCATTCACCTTTCCTTGAATAAAGCATGATGAAAGTACCATTGATTTTTCTAATGCAGAACCAAAATTTTTTACTATACGTATTTGAAATGACCCAAATGTCCCAATGTTGTTTTAAAACAACATACCCCTAGGGGCCCCTGGAGGGTGAGAAAAATTTGGGGAAAATTATTTTCTCATTCTTAAGAGTGTTTTGAAACATAAAAACACCAGAATAATTTTTTCATCTTGTTTTTTCATAAATTGGGATAGAAAGGGTTAAGAAGAAAAATTTGTTTAGATTTTTTTATCATTTAGTCAGCTGGAATTAATTAGAGCCTATTCATGTAATTTTCAATGCATTTAAAAAAGCTGATGCTATTTGGCAGGTATCACACTGACTGTCATTTATGCGCCGACACATGATTTCAGTTGAATAATACTCAACATAATTATTATTTCATTTATAAGTTCTATATTAACGTTAACGTCTGTCTGCCTGTCTATTGACTGTAAGATACGCGTAATTGATAATACTAATATTGTGATAGCAGTTGCTATGACATTGAAAAATTTTCTATGACAATTTTTTTTGTTCAGTGTTAAAATTGTGAGTAGAAGCTGCTATAAGTGTTCACTAACTCGATTATTCAATAGGTACCAGTACTCATCTATTTCATTTTTGTATCATTAATTATTAGTATTATCTTTAATGTTGAGATCATTGAAACGTTTTGAGATAATGTGCAGGTTTCGTCATTAATTTTCTTTTTAAATTCTGTATCGAAATCATGCATCATATGACCACGTTCCTATTTGAAAAAAGAAGTTGTATTAAAAATGAAGTTGGATCCATATGACGGATCCAAGATGGCGGAGTACAGTTTTGAAGCGACATAAAGTAATTTTTTTTAATTGGAATAGGATCCCCATGGAACCTAATGTCATAACATACTACTTTTAAAAGAGATATTTAACTGTTTCCATAATAATTCTCATTAACTCAGGGTATAATTACAAATTGCGGTTTTCAGAGATCAATACAACAGTTCATGAGCGAGTTCTATAACCCAGGGGTCACTAGTTATTCTATTAAAAAACAAATCAACTGTCAGCTGGATTATAAATTACATTCAATATTTTTTTATATAAATACGAGTAGCCCTTACAAAGAAAGCAAGTAGTATTGGAGTATGGAGAAAATTCCTCCTACTCTCATAATAGGCTATTATTATCCTGAAGAGAACACAAATTGAGTCAGCTGTATTTCGTCTATTTTTGCAAATTGGTTTTTAATGCCTAAGGGCATTAAGGACCGGTTTCCGAGCTCGGGATTTAATTAAGTTCTATACTTTAAACAGCTAGAGTTAGAAAATTTGCTTTCCAAAATGGGGCGTAGTTGTAGTCCACGATTAAATTAAATTTCGAAAAAACTAGAAAGCCGGCCACGTTTTAATCGTGATTATTTCCACGAGAACCAATCAGAGAACCCGTCTTATCAAAAAGGACTTCTCTGATTGGTTCTCGTGAAATTAATCACGGTTAAAATTTAACCGGATTTTGTGCAACCAGGCTGTAAATACAGTGTTTCGATGTAAATGCGGAACACACATCAAGAGAAATGCAAAACCGTCAACTTGAATCTTGGACCTCACTTCGCTCGTTCAATGGATAATATTTTATAGTCTCATTATTTCTTTGATAAGAAGTAGATGATGTATAGTAATATTGGAGTATGAAGGGTTTCACTAAAATTACTATTGCCCAGGTCAGTAAAATAATTGAAAACGTGAATCTTTTGCTTTGATTGTTTTTTATTATAGATATGGCAACAGGAATTTATTTTGGTTATTTCTCTATAAAAGTGTTTTATTGATATTACTAGTCTATATATCAATAATAATTTTTATTGATTTAAATACTATATATCATTAAATATTTTATTTATTACCCCGACACATTATATTATGATGAAGTGGGGTATCATTTTTTAAGATTGTGCAAAAACAGTAGGCCTAAAACTTTTTTCTGATTATTACTTTTGTGAGATAATGGAATAATTAGGTAATCAATAATATTAAATATAGATAACAATACTAAAATTGAGTTTTTTTAAACGAATAACTTTTTCAAAAATTAATATTTTTTGAAGAAAATTCTCTATTCAAAAATACCATGAAGAAAATATCCATTTGAGTCCATTATGTCCGATGTACATTAACTGAATCAAAGCTCGTACTATATATGTCCAACTACATTTTCTATTTCACTTGTGACTTCAGTTCCATTGTGCATTATGATCACTTGACTTAAGTTTGCAGGTTAAATAATGAAAAAATGAATTCTCTGTCTGACATTGCAATTGGATTATAATAATGTTGTTTATCCAAGTTAATAAACATTTGGAAAATATTTTGAAAAGATATTAGGGAAATATTTTGGGACTGTGACATGATACACACATCACAAACCTGAAAATAATCTATTCATTTTTTTTTAATTTTCTAAATATTATTATTACTCTATTTTTGTTTTGTTGTTTTTATTCATTTTTATAATGAAACTTCTTCTAAATGTTTCTTTCAAATTTTGATGATTGTAATTTTACACTAACTTCGCATGAATTCATTAGAAGTTAAATGATGACATGCTACTGAACTTATGAAAGCAGACTATTTCTTTTTTTTAATTCTTTATATCATTATTGTATACAATTTTTGTTTTGTCGTTTTTATTGTGAGACTCTCACTACATGTTTCTTATAAATTTTGATGATTGTAATTTTACATACTGCATTGACTTATTGATTTGATAAAAAATGATGAAAATCTGAAAAGAAACTACCGTATTTCCTTCTTTGAATTTTTATATTATTGTATATAATTTTTGTTCTGTCGTTTCTATTATGAGACTCTTCCTACATTTGTTTTTTTACAAATGTTGATAATGATTGTAATTTTACGCCTTGGTATTGAAATATTACTCAAGAGAATATACTAAATCTAATTGTTTTTTCATACTACATTTTTACTTATTTTTGGAGGAAAAAATCTTGGTACCTGATCTGATTTCCCAATAGTAAACCGTTCCTAAACTCATTATGTCCAAATTACAGTTCCAAAATCCATCAATCCAAACTATTTTTCTATTTTCTCACAAAACTCGTGTCACTTGATTTTGAATAAGTGTGGAAATTTATTTCATGAATAAACTCCTATGGATGTGTTGTCCAACGTTCAGAGAAATTATAATTCAGAGGACAAGACTTGTATATAGTTTATACCACAGAATTACAATATTATAATTATAGGAGTTTTCTCTGGTATTATGTTGCAGCCATCTCAATCAGCTGTTGACAGTGTTGTCATGTATTTTGAATGCGAATTTGTTCTATCTATATTTTTTCTGATTTTCAAATAAATAAAAATAGTCGCTATACTAGATCAATATGACATCGGTAATACGGCATCGTGTTGATAGCAGCTATGAGTTTCTCTTTCATAATGTATGGAGGGAGTTGCTTTCTGTATGTACACAGCCTAAGGTTTCATGTATTTTACTAAGACGAATAATTTTCAACATAATCAGTGAATTGGAAACAATGTTTATTTTAATGTAATTTATAAGAATAAATATCAAACTTAATGATAGACGATAAATATATAGCTATACAAAGCACCATAATATAGCAGGCCTACTAAAATGGCACCACTTAAATAATTACATAATCTTCTTTCTACTAATACACATGTTACAAAACAAAGCTGTTACAAAAAAATATAATTCTATTCAATAAACAGGAAAACTGTTTCTTATATTCAATAGAATTAAGAATTGTTCAAAGATATTAGTTATAGATTGTTTACAATCACAATATGGTACCCTTCTATAAAGCTGAGTTTACACCAAAGTTATCAACAAAATGTTAATAACTTAATCCTTATAGATTCTATTAGATTGAACGGAACTTGACAAACACATATGTTCATCATGTGTATGATAAGTTATGATCAATCTAACAGAATCTATAAGGATTAAGTTTGACAGATTAAACATTTTACTTTCGAATCAAAACTTCACTAATGGATTCTATTGTAGAGTGTAATAGGAAATTTAATTGTGAATTCTGATCTAATAGAATTGAATATTGCAGTATTCGAGTTTGATTGAAAAGAAATAACATTTTTTATTATTTAAAAAAGGTAATATAAAAAAATATGTATGGTATTACATGGCCGTCCTTACGTGTGAATTACAGAATTTGTCAAGTTTACTAATTTACTCAAAGACAATGCATATAATTCGAGTAGAAATAACAAATATTTTGCCTTCTGTTTTCAAACAATAGTCTTCGTAAATAACAAATGAAGAATAATGATGATAAATTTTCACATTTTCCATTATTAGAATAAATACAGGCCTTGAAATACCGTCAAGCAATGGCTTTCATCAATGGCTACATGATGACATTAAATCAAGTTTTTGAAAATTAGTGAAATTCTATTTTCTTCCCCACATCCTTCTGTTCCCCTCTCGTCCCTCATGGACCACTTTAGATTATCGACAAAAATATGATTGATCTTCATAAAGAATATTCTCAGTGCAAAAAACTTCTAAAATTTTTGGTATTTTCATGTTAAGAAAACAATGTAAACATCAGATACATTTATGTAGAAATCAAACACATGCATAACATTTTTACAAGATATCACATAAGTAAATCATATACAATACCTTATAATACGAACATGATATTAAACACTATCAGGTATATTAACAAAAATAATGTATCTTTTTTAAAATCACAAATATGGACTGTTACAAAATACTATATACTAGATTATATACACTACTAGTACAATTTGAGCAGTGATCAACAATATTGATTACTTCTACATTATAGTTGATTACTCATTTCAATCTTTCATCTATTTTATAATGAAGCATAATTATATTGTAAAATAAAACAGTTGGTACCCTTTATATTCTATCATTGATAAGACCACACTAAGGCCACCATTCTTAGGTGTTAAAATTTATGAAAAAGGCCTAAACAACAAAATGGTATAAATACTTTTTATATCTTATCCTTTTTATTGTCTTATTTTAGACCCTTCCCTAAACCTACCCATGGAAAATATACTACTTTAAATTGTTTTTCTCAAATAGTGCACGTGTTCTACCTCCTTTTTCAATAATTACAATAATGCGGATGGGACCCCATTCCAATCAAGGTTCAAAGGAGAGGTCAAAACACTAACAATGTTAATAATTATGGAGCAGTCATATTCAGTCTCAAATTTACATTTGAAAATCAAAGTACAAAATGATTTGGAAAATACAAAATAGATAAAAAAATACAAGTACCGTACATTGAATTTGAAGAATCCAATCTAGTTCTAACAACCTTATCTCTAGAGACCCTAATATTTGGATTTAGTACTTATTATTACAGGTCAGAGGCGAGCATCAGTTCGTTTAAAAATGACTAGGCTATTATAACCTACTAAAGTATTAAGACCAATCAATATCACTCAATAGGCCATATTGTGGAATGCATCATATTGTATCATGCTCTGACCTCTTTCCATAGAACTTGGTCCCAATTAATGCGGATTATCTATGATAATCTACTGCACTTGAAAAGATTATTCAAGTATAAGAAGATGTGACAATGCACTATAATCAAAACTGAATATTGAGGTCTGAAATAGGGCCTAAGAACCCATATTCAAGAACAATAGTACATTACATAGATAAATAAAATTGTAGTACAAAAATAGATTGCGAATTCTATTCATGAACCTATTATTTTATGAAACCTGTGAATTCTATGCATGAGCCTACTATTTTTTTGTAACTCGCAGGTGTGGGGAAGTTATGAACAACCTTAATTCAGTAATCAGAGCAATATATAAAAAATAAGGACATATAATCAAGTAGGTATGATGACTGGAGTGATTTTATCCCAGTTGCTTCTACCCAAACTTATAAACAATGAATTGATCAGAAAGCAAATCAAAAACTACAATTCTAAACTCACTCACACTATGTTGTTAGTACTTGGGAACGAAAAATCACATTTATTTGGCTCGGGATTTCCCAAAGTGAACAGTTCAGCATCTCGTTTCCAGTCCAAAACATGTAGTGTATTGTCAAATGGAGGGCAATTAACAGAAATATTCTCAAACACAGTGTACAATCTTTTCGTCAAAGATGAAACTGTAAGCCATTCTCCTGAAGCAAGAGTCAAAATTCTATACCTGTTTTCAGATTTTCTTTGACAAAAATGAAATATCATAGGCATAATGTATTGTACAAGGCTTGGATGAATCATACTTATGAGAATAGATGATGGCATAACTCTGTTTATCGTGTACTGGATGTAGTTATGGTGTATTTCAATATTAAGAAAAATGAAGCGCTCGTTTGAATGCAGATCCTGCACTCGGCAAACAAGAGAGTAAAAGTGTGTTTGAGTGTACTGTTTGCATCATTTGTCAAGTTGTGAATTTCAATTCCAGATTTTATTCCAGCATTGAATGATTAGGTAACCATTGCATAAACTTATCTTTTGTATAGAGGATTTATTACACTTGGATTCTAATATTGATTCATGTGACTGTTTGCACCAAACTTTTAGGAAATTATTCCTACAGTTGGATACAACAATGTGGTCTCTGTCCGTTGTGAGAGAACTGTCATTTGGAATGGCATGATTTTCTTTTTCAAAAGTTTCCACTTTACTATTCGACCCCAGAGTGGCATTAGGCCTATAGTATTTCACAGTTCCGAAAGATTCCAGCCAAATAAGACAGCCTTACATGACACAAGCATTCTGTATGTAGTATGGGGGACGAAATTCAAATAGAAAATCTATCGTTTTTCTTAACTCTGCATCAATACGTATCAAACAAAAATGAAACGGGATACGAGTTCCCTTTTTGGCCATGAATACAGGGTAAAAGAGGCACTGATCATGATTAAAATTTGACGGAAGTACTTCTATAGTAGGAACCTGGGCACACTCAAAATCATCACTGATTGACAAACGATGGACAGAGTATATTCCATTTTCCAAATTATATTTTAGCCGTGCATATTGCCTATGTTTGAAAATTTTGATTGCCCTACTCCACATCTGACTAACATCGCTACAATATTCCAGATCACTCACTGTTAGATGTGACAAGATCATATCTGTCAATTCTTGTGGGAAGGAAGCTACAAAATCCATTGTCTTCAAAGTAAATCTGTTGAAAAAAGATAATTATCTCATAAAACTGATGTAGGTAGATGCAAAAAATATTATGATTTAATAGAAAAGGCAGTGCAAGGAGTGTAATGGGCACTAAGGATCTAGGCTTGAGGTTAGGTAATGAAGCCATTCTGTGAGACGAGACAAGCTACAGTTTTACTCTAGTTCCAGACCAGAGTATTTGGATGAGATTTTGTGGATCATAACTGTTTTTGAATGGAGATGACTTCAAGCTGTAAGTAGCACAACAGGACGACACAATACTTCAAGTGAAAAATTTGAAGCATTTCAAAAGATTGAGCAATAATAATGAAGCATTTAAATCATGATTGAGCATATTCAAATTGATAATACTGTAACTCACAAATTATTACAATGAATGGATGGAAATAACAGGCTTTCAGTTCAGATTGACCACCCCTAAACTTTCCACAACAAAACATTACAACAGTCTATCCTGAAAATGAGAGCCAAGCTGAATAGAGACATATAAGAGTGACAAATCAGCAGTAAAGCATTAAGTTATTATGACCAACGAAATTTCGATTAAGGATTCCTCGTTTTTTTAAGAACATTGGTACGAGTTGTTTAGATCTAAGAAAAAATACGTTTTGGTGGAGAGTTTAGAATGTCCACCCCTAAACAACAAAAAATTACAACAGTCTACCATTTAATGAAAATGAGAGCCAAGCTGAATAGAGACATAGTTGAAGAGTGACAAATCAGCAGGGAAGCATTAAGTTGAGACTAACGAAATTTCAAATAAGGATTCCTCGTTTTTAATAACATTGGTAGGAGTTGTTGAGATCTAAGATAACCTATGTTTTGGTGAAGGAAAGCAGATTCATCAATAACCCTCCACATCTCATGACGAAGAAAAATGTTTGAAAAAATAAAACCACAGTTTTACAAACCAATCAATACAGATATACAGCCACCAAAGTGGCACAGATCAAATTATTATTCCTGTATATAAGACATTCAGAAGATTAGGCCCACTACAGAAGGAGTAGTAGGCCCACTACAGTCATATACAATTAGAGTAAAAAAATTACCTAAAAACCTATATTGTTAACATTCATAGAATCAACAGCATACCAGAGTTATGCTCCACTTCAGCCTACCCAAACTTGAATACTACTACTTGATTGGAAGAGGTATCAACAATTACAATTCTCATCTCAGTCACACTGACAAGGACATATTCGTCACTTATTTGCTCAGGGATTTTCAAAGTAAGCGGTTGGGTTTTCCCTTATCCAGTCAAAAACTCGAAGTGTTTTGTCAGACCGATTGCGAATCACAGCAATATTGTCAAACACAGTACACAGATTTTTGGTGTAAGATGGAATGTCTGACCACTCTCTAGTGACTAGATTCAATATTCTGTATCTTCGAACATTGAAAGTACTTGGAATTCTATTTCTGAATCTGTGGTATCTGTGATATCTGAGGCCTTCATTTACAACTATACAACCATCATGTGCATTTTGAATTATACTTCTGTATCTTCGATATTTGATATATTATCTCACAGAACTGATGTAGGTTTATACAACCGTTATTAACACATTGGAAAAGTCATTTTGAACAATTATTGTGTAGAAATTATCATTTTGATGGAGGTGATTCTGTGATATGAGAGAAACTACAACTCTAGTCGCTTCCAAAACTGGATCGGGAAGAAATTTTAAAGCTCAATATCCATTTAAAATGGAGATATTATCAATCAATAATCTTCACAACAGGACAAAACAGTGTTTCAATTGAGAATTGATGCAAGATGAATTGATATGCATTGATTCGAAAATTATTGAACTATTTGGATGGTACAAAATGTCCAACTCCAAAACCATCCAGAATAGAAAGTATTAGCCTAATTCGGTTGAGAAATACTATTTGCTTTTCTTGAGAGCAATTGTTCCATTTTCTATCATTTCAATGAATGTGTACAATTGGATCGATAATCGGCCGAAAACCTGTTAGAGATTTTGAATAATGATGACTTTTTGAGAATAGACTGTCTCGATATTTTTCAACAGCATTTGTAATAATAGTAGGAATATTGTCCCTGACAACATAATATATGTTTTAGAAGCTGCAAAACCTTTTTATAATAACCTTCCACACAATCTATGACGACCAGGTCTTTCAGGGAATGAATCCCTGTTGACAAAAGCATAAAGTAAATTTTGACAAACGAAATTTTTAATAAGGATTTCCTCGATTTTTAACAGTAGTAGGAGTTTTTAGAATATTCATCTTGATAAGAAACATCCAGGTTTTGTGGGAAAAGCACCTTTTTCAAAAACCCTCCACATCTCATGAAGAAGAAAAGTGTATGAGAAAATAAAACCACAGTTGACAAACCATTCAATACAGATATACAGCCACCAAAGTAGCACAGATCAAATTATTATTCCAGTATATAAGACATTCCGAAGATTTGGAGTAGTAGGCCTACTACAGTCAAATTGGATAAATAAAAAATTACCTGAACACCTGTATTGGAAGACAATAGTTCAGAAATTTTCTTAATTCTTTTAAGGTTGACCACTAACGACAGGACATGCATAATACACATGACAATATACATTGTTGTGTCATTCATCACAGGGCAAAAGTTATTGTGGTTACGATTTTGAATCTTCGATTTTTTGTTGGTTATTTCTTCTTCACTACTCTGAGTTTGAATTAGGTTTATGATTATTATTTGTGATTTTCTAGTGGTTTATTCATTGTTAGTGGTTATTTATATTATGTTAGCTGCCTCTCCCTGATGACAAGACATGCATGATGAACATGTGTGTGTGCATGCATGTCCTACAGTTAGTGGCCAGCCTAACACATTTGGATTTCATTCATGGGAGAATTAGACTATAAATACGAAATCATTTCCGAATGACTCCAAAACAACACCCAATTCTACAATCAGAGCAATTAATGACGAGAAAACTAATCAAGTTGATATGATAGACATTATTTTGAATCATAATCAAAGTTAACATTCACTGAAACAACAACACACGAAACTAAATGTTGCAAGAACAATGTTCAATTCAAGGGTCAGAGCAAGAAGTAATAAGGATATGATACCAATATAATTTTTCCACAACAGACACTGGATAATTTTGATTCGTCAATATCAATAGCATACCAGAGTTATCCTCCACTTCAGCCTACCCAAACTTGAATACTACTACTTGATTGGAATAGAAATCAACAATTACAATTCTCAACTCTGTTACACTCATAACAATATACCTTCTACTTATCTGCTCGGGGATTGCCAAAGTAAGCAGTTGTGTATTCCTTTTCCAGTCAAAAACGTGAAGAGTTTTGTCAGACCAATTAGAAATCACAGCAATATTATCAAACACAGTCCACAGTTTTTTGGCGCAAGATGGAATAATGTCTGACCACTGTCTAGTGACTAGATTCAATATTCTGTATCTTTGATCATTGGAAACTTCTTTAACAACTATATAGTCATCATGTGCGCGTTGAATTTCACGAGTAAGAAATGAGTCATACTTGTGGGAATAGATGATGGAGTAACTCTGTTTACTGATTACTTGGATTAATTTGTGCTCAAATATCAGGAAAATGAAATGACTGTTTGAATCCAGACTTTGAACTTGTCCATCAACAGAGAAAGTGTGTTTGAGAGTGGAGCAATGGTTCGGATCACTTTTCAAGTTGTGAATTTGAATTACAGAAGCAGTAGGATATATTTTGTGATATACATGCAGACCAATCTCAGGTTTGGAGATGACAAGGCAACCATCAAATAAACTAATATGCTGTGAATAAAAGGCATGGTTCTGCTCGAATTTTAGTTCAAGAGTATGTTTACACCAGACCTTCACATACCCGTTATCGTCGGCAATAGCGATGTAGTTTCTATCCATTCTCAGGGATGTTATTCGATGGGAGAATGCACATTTATAAATAGTTCTCTTTTCAGTGTTGGGCACTAATGAAGCATTGTAGTAATGTAACGATGCTACTGATTCATATTCAGATTCAGTAAACCATATCAATGAGTCTCCCATGACCCATACCTTCTTTATGCTACCTGGGAAAATAGGGTATTGAAAAATATTGAATGTCATCCCCAACTCTGCATCAATACCAACTATGGAAAAATGAAATTGATTTGAAGCTTTTTTGTGCATATATAGAGGGTAGAGGATGAAGTGGTCATAAGGCAAATTAGAAGAGAGTACTTCGAGACTTCCAATATTTAAATATATCTCTACATATGTATTTTATATGTATATACAGTTGTAAACTCTTCACTTATGGGGAAACAGTGTACAGAATATTTTCCGTTTTCCCAATTGTATTTCAAACGCGATATTTGTTGTTGTTGAAAACGTTTGATTGTGCTGCTCCAAAGCTGGCTCACACTGCTACAATTTTCCAGATCATTTGCCGACAGAAGTGACAAAATCATATCTGTCACTTCTTCAGGAAAGGAACCAACGAAGTCCATTGACTCCAAAGTAATCCTGTCAAAAAAGGAAATAAAACAAATATACAGCGAATGGCATGATGAAAACAAAAGAAATATTAAAATTAATAAAAACAATAAAAAAACTTTTAGTATCCTTTTATTGAAACATTTTAATGACTAGTTTCGACCTACTTTGGCCATTTCTGAAAGTGAAGTGATTTTAGAAATATTAATTATTACAACTATCTTTTGTACACGTGACAGATCAGTACAAAGATAAACCTCTGTGATTAATACAAATTCGAATCTGAATGAGAAGCCATTCAAGAGCTGATGGGGCAGCATTGGCAAATGGTCAGCAGCATATGATTGCCATTAGCAGTGGCGGGGAGGGCCTAGTTGTAAGCTTTGATCATATCCTGAAACATCCGATGCCTAAACTATAGATTATAGGAGCACCACAGTCACACTGAACTGAAGGACGGATATTTATGAAGTATGTGACCCTGTTTTAGTCCTTCATTGGGTCCTGTTTCTGCTCTTCATTGGGCTCCACAAAGGATAATTTATGTATTTAATCATAAATCACATGTGTTTAATCATAAATGACAGGTATTTACCATCTCTATAAAGGAGGAGGCTGTGGTTTATAACTGCGCGAGGTCTACTGTTCACATAACTACTAGTTATGTTAAAAGATTTTGTTAGTGTATGGGCTGTTTGTCCGTACAGGTGCACAGTATCCTGCAACTGAATAATGGAGGAATAAGGGGATAAAGCAGATAAAGAATTTCAGAAAACTAAAAGTAGATTGGCCTACAAATGTTATGGTTACAATAAAGATGGCAGTGCATGGAATGTTTTCAAGTAATGTGCACTAAAGAGATCAAGACGTATTATTTTGAGTAATGTGAGATGAGAGAAGCTACATATCTAGTTCAATTCCAGACCAAACATCAGCAAGAGATTTGCGGCGAAAACCGCAAATCGATATCTCAAACCGTTTAGAAGATATTCACATCATTAATCAAAACTATTCGAAGCAGAAAGGAGAAAAAGAAGTATGAGCACGGCTTAGTATGTCATAAAAAATGTTATTCAAAGGTGGGTGTGATCGGGGATCCTACTCAAATTGAAAATACTACTTTACTATGACTTTAGTTCTACACAGAACACAATTCTTTAGAATGATTGGGGAAGGACAAAACTGTATCTTCCTCGAATTTTGATTTATACACTATAGTCCAAAAAGTAGGAAATACTACTATAGTAAAGTAGGAAATACTACTAAAGTAAAGTAGGAAATACTACTATAGTGAAGTAGGAAATACTAATATAGTAAAGTAGGAAATACTAGTATAGTAAAGTAGGAAATACTACTATAGTGAAGTAGGAAATACTACTATAGTGAAGTAGGAAATACTACTATAGTAAAGTAGGAAATACTACTATAGTGAAGTAGGAAATACTACTATAGTAAAGTAGGAAATACTACTTAATGAATAATTATTATTAAACGAAAACCCCAATCAAATGCTGTGAATCACCCCGTAGACTTCTGCTACTGCAAATATTGACAACAGCTACATGAAAATTCGATGAGCGCTATTATCCAAAAATTATTTGCCAGTCCAGCAAACAAACCCTTTATCTCCTAACTGCCAGTCAGTAATGCTTAACATTATACCAAATTGACAGTTTAATTGGGTTTTTCGTTTAATAATAATTATTATTATTCTCATAAATGACCGAGCAAAGGGAGATCTAAGATTCAAATCGACGGTTTTGCATTTCTCTTCATGTTTATAATATGTTTGAAGGTTTATATATTTATGTTCCACATTTACGGCAAAATTCCACAGTAGATTTCATGAAATTTGACAGGTATGTTCTTTTTGAACTCCGCGTCAACGTAAGGTTTTTTCGAAATTTTTGTTTTTAAGGATAATAAGCCTCCTTCATACGTCAATATTACAGTCAAAATCACGAATAATTCATCATGAATCAGCTGTCGAGTGGATTATCAATTGCATGAAATAATTAATAACTCAAAGTAACATACAGTATTTTCTCCCGACCTTTCTCTGCTTTCAACTCCGTCAGCTTTTGATGATAGTAGTGGTTTCCAACAGATGATTAACATTGTCAATACACCAACCCAAACAATTTTTTTAAATAGGAAAAAATTAGTCATGCGATACATGATTTCGATAGAGAATTTCAAGAAAAAATGAATGGCGAAAACCACAAATTGATATCTCAAACCGTTTAGAAGATATAGTCGTCTTTACACTGATATCTCGCCGACACGACATAATTCACTCTGATGGATAGTTTGGCCAGAGGAGGCTGTGGTTTATAACTGCGCGAGGTCTACTGTTCACATAACTACTAGTTATGTTGATAGATTTTGTTAGTGTATGGGCACAGTATCCTGCAACTGAATAATGGAGGAATAAGGGGATAAAGCAGATAAAGAATTTCAGAAAACTAAAAGTAGATTGGCCTACAAATGTTATGGTTACAATAAAAATGGCAGTGCATGGAATGTTTTCAAGTAATGTGCACTAAAGATCAAGACATATTATTTTGGGTAATGTGAGATGAGAGAAGCTACATATCTAGTTCAATTCCAGACCAAACATCAGCAAGAGATTTAGAATTAGAAGCTCACAGGTGATTGCAGCTGATCACAAGCAAGAATACTTTACAGCGCTAAAATTTATATTGATTCATATTCAATATCGGGGCACCGAGCTTTGCTCTGGAGTACAAAAGCATAGAAGCATTGTTTATATTTATTAATACACAGAACACAATTCTTTAGAATGATTGGGGAAGGACCAACAGGCACAGCCCAAAACTGTATCTTCTCCGAATTTTGATTTATACACTATAGTCCAAAAAGTAGGAAATACTACTATAGTAAAGTAGAAAATACTACTTTACTATGATTTAAAACATCTGGTGCGCCATTTAGAATGCAGCTTTATTTTTTTAAATAGGAAAAATTCGGTCATGCGATACATGATATCGATACAGAATTTCAAGAAAAAATAAATGTCGAAAACCGCAAATCGATATCTCAAACCGTTTAGAAGATATTCACATCATTAATCAAAACTATTCAGAGCAGAAAGGAGAGAAAAAAGTATGAGCACGGCTTAGTATGTCATAAAAAATGTTATTCAAAGGTGGGTGTGATCGGGGATCCTACTCAAATTGAAAATACTACTTTACTATGACTTTAGTTCTACACAGAACACAATTCTTTAGAATGATTGGGGAAGGACCAACAGGCACAGCCCAAAACTGTATCTTCCTCGAATTTTGATTTATACACTATAGTCCAAAAAGTAGGAAATACTACTATAGTAAAGTAGGAAATACTACTATAGTAAAGTAGGAAATACTACTTTACTATGACTTAAAGCATCTGGTCCGCCATTTTGAATACAACTTATTTTTTGAATAGGAAGGTTGTCATGCGATACATGATTTCGATATGGAATTCCAAGACATAAAAATGAATGGCCAGAACCGCCAATCAATATCTCAAACCGTTTAGAAGATATTCACATTATCAATCAATATGATGCAATATGATATCGGAAATGAAATACATAAGTGATATTGATTAATAATGTGAATATCTTCTAAACGGTTTGAGATATCGATGTGCGGTTTTGCCATTCATTTTGTCTTGAAATTCCGTATCGAAATCATGTATTGCATGACCACCTTCCTACTTGCAAAATTAAAGTTGAATTCAAAATGGCGGATCCAAGATGGCGGACCAGATTTTTCAAGTCGTAGTAAAGTAGTATTTTCAATTTGAGTAGGATGCCCAATCACACTCACCGTCAAATTATCTTTGTGTATAAGTAATTGAGCCGTTCTCGCACTTTTCACCCACCCTATATGTTGGCAAGGTCACTAGTTAAGGTCTATAATAGGGGGCCTGACAAACGATTCAAATACAGCCAAACATGTAATTAAAATAATGAACTGTAAATGATAATTATCTACACTTTACATCCACAAATGTGTGCCCCCTGTGGGTTGGGGGAGCTTTGAGTCGATCATCGTACTCAAGAATGTGTTGAAAACCAGAATTCACCCACAGTATCCCTGCTTGTCATAGGAGGCAACTAAAATGGACCTCAAGGCAACTCCAGAAGTAGCCTTGCCTTCAAACCCACGGGATCTGCCCCATCAGGGCAGTTTCGGAGGGGCAAAAAGAAAAACTCAAGAGACCAGAGATGGGCGACACTCCAGGCACAAATGTGGGTCAAGAGGCTGAGTCGAGAGTGGCCTGGCGCCAGGCACCCTAGAGGCAGTTTGGCGTCCCCTCTCTCAGCGGAAGGACTACAAAAAGGCCAAGAGTGGAACTCACGTAGATCACGAGTACTAATCAGTCTGAAGAGACTTCCAAGCATATCACACTGGATTGCGACAATGATTGCAACCAGGTGATGAATGGAATGTTAGTATAGGGAAAAACCCCTGGTTATTGTAAAGGACATAGGTATTGGTTTGCCTAACTAACATACTACTTGGGAACACAATAAGCTTCGATTGACGTGTGGGGTTCTTTGAACCTTTGGATCCTTGAACCCATCCCTTCAAAAACAATAAACATCCACAACCTTCAATTCTACAATCAATAAAAAAGGATATAAATAAATAGAAGATGAGTAAGAAATAGTATCGAGTTGATACAACAATAATTATCTCCATCCACTATAGATGTAATTTTAATCCTCAACACTTTTTTAACATTCGCTTGATCGATGGAACAGTCATTCTCCACTCGAGCCTGCCAAAACTTAAGTAATACTAATTGTTTGGAAGAAGTATCAACAATCACAATTCTGTACTCAGTCACACTAACTGACTAATTAAGTGATAATAGTCACTTATGGTCTCGGGGACCCAGTTCAGTATTAACTTCTGCAGTCTAAAACGTAGAGTTTTTTGTTTGTATCCCATACGTGTATAAGCCAATTCTTCCTTTACTGTAATATTAAAGATAATTAAAAACATATTTTCCTGACGATTATCATATCATTGATTATCTATAACAAGAATGAACAGTTGATATTATCCATCAGATATATTCTATAGAAGGCGGAGAATCGGCAACGCTGTTCTTTCATCTTTCTTTACTGCCATTATCACGTGGAACTCACTAAACGGTTTGAGATATTGATGTGCGGTTTCGCATTCATTTTGTCTTGAAATTCCGTATCGAAATCATGTATTGCATGACCACAGTAGGAAGTAGAAGGAAGACTTGCAAAAATAAAGTTGAATTCAAAATGGCGGACCAGATTTTTCAAGTCATAGTAAAGTAGTATTTTCAATTTGAGTAGGATACCCAATCACACTCACCGTTAAATTAACTTTGTGTATAAGTAATTGAGCCGTTCTCGCACTTTTCACCCACCCTATATGTTGGCAGGTCACTAGTTAAGGTCTATAATAGGGGGCCTGACAAACGATTCAAATACAGCCAAACATGTAATTAAAATAATAAACTGTAAATGATAATTATCTACACTTTACATCCACAAATGCGTGCCCCCTGTGGGTTGGGGGAGCTTTGAGTCGATCATCGTACTCAAGAATGTGTTGAAAACCAGAATTCACTCACAGTATCCCTGCTTGTCTTAGGAGGCGACTAAAATGGACCTCAAGGCAACTCCAGAAGTAGCCTTGCCTTCAAACCCACGGGATCTGCCCCATCAGGGCTGTTTTGGAGGGGCAAAAAGAAAAACTCATAAGACCAGAGATGGGTGAAAAACCAGGCACAATGTGGGTCAAGAGGCTGTGTCAAGGGTGGCCGGGCGCCCTAGAGGCAACTTGGCCGCCCCTTCCTCAGCGGAAGGACCTAGGTACAAAGAAGGCCAGGAGTGGAACTCACATAGATCACGAGTAATAATCAGTCTGAAAAGACTGCCAAGCATATCACACTGGATTGCAACAATGATTGCAACCAGGTGATGAATGGAATGTTAGTATAGGGAAAAACCCCTGGTTCTTGTAAAGGACATAGGTATTGGTTTGCCTAACTAACATACTACTTGGGAACACAATAAGCTTCGATTGATGTGTGGGGTTCTTTGAACATTTGGATCCTTGAATCCGTCCCTTCAAATACAATAAACATCCACAACCTTCAATTCTACAATCAATAGAACAGGATATAAATAAATAGAAGATGAGTAAGAAATAGTATCAAGTTGATACAACAATTATCTCCATCAATTGTAGATGTAATTTTAATCCTCAACACTTTTTAACATTAGCTTGATCAACGGCACAGTCATTCTCCACTCGATCATCTATAACAAGAATGAACAGTTGATAATATCCATCAGATATATTCTAAAGGAATTCTAGAAGGCAGAGAATCGGCAACGCTGTTCTTTCATCTTTCTTTACTGCCATTATGACGTGGAACTCTCTAAAGGACCGACAGCAATTCGACAGGCATTTGATTATTTCTGTTCTGGGAAGCTGAAACTATTTTTATATCATCCCTTTACATTTAAAATATTTTTCAGTGTGTGTTACGTGGGTGATATCGCCCGCTGTGAACCCCGCCTTGAATCATCCGGTGATATCGCCCCGATATGAACCCCGCCAAAAAGCAGCGAGGGTGATACCGCCCCAATGTGAACCCCGCCAAAAAGATGGTCAAATGAGCTAAAGAACCCCACTTACGGTTCCGGTGATCCTGTATTCCCCAATGGGGTTCCATGGTCTCCACTGCTTTCACCTGATTGGTCAAAACCACAGCACCCGCACCCACGGATGGGCTCCTTATCAAGTTGTGGCTCAGCTCTCCCAACGTTCGATTGTTCAGCCTTCTTATTGCGACGTCTGTAACGTGAAAAAAATTGATTAAATTTGGTGTAGATAGAATATAACTTATTTATAATTGAAATCACTGATTTTCTATTACATTTTTTAAACTAACTTGTAGGACTGCATACTGAAGTTGAGTGGTTTCAATATGATACAGCAGTCCTGCAAGATTTTATGATAATGGAGTGGAATTGACGACAGAATCATGTTTTCAAACAATAATAATACTGTGAAAATAATAGAATAAATGGACGAATAATAGAATATATTTCATGTTCAAATTAAAGCTACCAATTCAAAATAGAATAAAATATACGGCCTAAGTGTAAATCAATGGTCACACTACCTGGCATAAAATTTTCGGTTGCAATGATCTAATGTATTATTCAAATGCAATATTATAAAAAACTAGCTTAGTTGAAGTTGGTATTAATAACAAAATTATACAAACATTTGATGGATTTCAGCCATCATTTTACCCATAATCAACCACTTTTCATATTCAATGGTAATGTAGGAAAAATTTAATGTGAAATACGTGCGCAAAGTTCTTCTGCTGCATTCAAGAAACCATTCTGCCCTTGCCTACGGCTCGTTCGTAAACGTTTCTTTCGGTGCAGCAAACTGTCACTTTGCGCACTAGTTGCACAAATAACTATTTCATAGTTGTTGATCGTCAATAGATGGTCCAGGAAATATGCGATGTACGATGAATTACACAGAATTTCATACTCTTTCCAATTTAGGATGAATATAAGCTAAGCTAAACTCCAAAAGAATGTAAATTAGTCTGTCATTCTTCACTAATTAATAAATGCAATATGAACAACTCTCTTCCATGAGGTGAATAATTTTTTTCCAATATTTTCCAGTTTCTCAAGGATAGGGGAGTGATAATTAATTGTATAGGTCTTCTAAGCAATGATTATCTACTGCTGGTACAAATCAACTAAACTAACTTCAACTCCGAACTACCGTTTTAATACTAGTACACACACAGGGTGACGTGTTTATTATACAGCTGATAACTTTAGATGCTAAATCATATTATCACAATATAATCTTGAATCATGATTACATAGGTCTGTAGAATGGATTACTATTAAAATTTCTGGTCAGAAACCATCCCCAATACTCACACGAAATATTTCCAAAGTTTCATGCCGTTCTGTCAAGTAGTTTTCGAGTCTACAGGAAACAAACAAACAGACATTCATTTTTTATATACACTATAGATAAAAGTATAATTTCGAGTTGTAAAAACTTGTCATACAATGTGAGGTTAGTAGCATACTAGCAATCAAATATTTCTATAAAACTAATTATGAATTACCACCATGTATTTTTTGTGATTTGACAATCAAATCAAATAACTTTTTATTCACAAAACATAATACAAATTTATAGAATTCATTTACACATTTAACAGTGAATACTCTCCACAAAGACTTGAGTCTGTGAGTGGAGAGTGAGTTCTTTCAAGTTGAGATTATGTTCTCATGTTTTGTACGTATAATTAAAACTATTTCAATTGAATCAACTAACATTCATCAGCAAATCAAGAATATAAATTGCACACAATGAAATTCCATACTGGTAATAAGTATATACAGACAAATATATAAATAGTAGCTTAAAGGCTATACTTAATCATTATAAATGGCAAATTCACTAAGTTCTGAATAAGAAGGCGGATTGAATCAGTTGCTCTGCAGCATCCCTGCCAATTTCTAATAACCATCTACTCAAATGTTGCTTTTGGTGTTAATACTATAATTTTCAGGCTGTTTTAAATTATTGGGAACGTTTCTATATAATACATGACAGATGTATTTACTATTATTTTTAAAGCAGTTATGTAGGAGTCGGGGATGAGCAATACCAAAGTTAATTAGATTTCTTGTATTATGAGTATGAGCTAAATTATTGAAAATGAAGTGTTTGTTGTAGTATATGTAATTCATTAAAACTCTTATGTAAAGCTGTCTAATATTAAAAACTTGAATCTCTTGGTAAACAAGATTAGATGGGTAGCGATAGTCTCGCCTGAGACATGTCTTGATGACTGCTCGCTGTGCCACCGCCACCGGCTCCAAGGCAAACGAGGAGGCTCCACCCCAAGCTATGACACCATACATAAGAACTGACTGGATATATGCGTAGTATGCCACCCGCAGTTGATGTAAAGGGAGGACCTCTCTTAGCTGTCTGAAGGCATATATATCATTTTGCGCACTCGCTGCTTCAGTGAAATAGCTTGTGGAGCCCAGCTTAATTTGTGGTGAATCAGAACGCCAAGGTACCTGTACTGCTCCACTTGCTGCAATACCCCACAGTCACACGTAGTGGACTGATAGTCATCACATGAGTGGAGCCTGAGGATCTCCTGAACTGGGCTACTGTTTGATTTGAAATAAATAGGCAAATACTTAGTTTTGTCAACATTCAGAGTAAGTTTGTTCTGATCGAGCCACTTCCTGACACCAAAGAGATCCTTGGTAGCCTTACTGAAAGCATCCTCCCAGGTAGTCCCAAATGATACAACTGCAGTGTCGTCTGCAAATAGAAATATCTTGCTATCTAGGGGAACTTTACTGAGGTTATTGATGTAGACCAGAAAAAGTAAAGGGCCTAGTGTGCTTCCCTGAATCACACTGTAATCTACATTATACATATCACTGGAAATATTATTAATACAGGAGGTCTGTTTCCGTTCATGTAGATAGCTTTGAAACCATTGCAGTGTCACACCTCTGACCCCACAGCATTCCAATTTCTGCAATAGTTTTGGTCGGTTCACAGCATCAAATGCCTTGGCAATATCAAGGAAGGTAATAAGTACATTATTACCTTCGCCCACCTTTTGTACTATTTCGTTGGTGATATCGAACAGAGCATTTGATGTATTCTTGTTTAATCTGAAGCCATACTGATTGGAAACTAACAAATTATTTGATTCTAAATAAGACTGTAATTGAATTTTAACAATTTTTCCAAATTGGTAAATACACCTAACATGGAAATGGGCCGAAAATTATTGATTGAAGATTTAGAGCCGGATTTAAAAATGGGAATGACCTTGGCAATATAACCTTGACACTATAATAAATGTTTTAGTGTTGCTATTGATCTACACTTATGTCATAACAACAATGGTTTTTCTGGTGCGGTACACTATAAGCATACTATTTTACTGTTTTCACTTTTCATTTTTTAGGGATTTCCGTAAGCCAAAATAACTCAATTTTGATACTGCAGGTCGTGTAGGTACTAAGAAAAAAATACATTTATATATGAATAGATAAAAGTATAATTTCGAGTTGTAAAAACTTGTAAGGTTTACTTGTAAATACAGCAAGGTACATCAATTATGGTGTTGAAAAGAGAACTTCCAGTATTCAATATACATTATCGTGAAATATATGTAGCCCATCAAGTAATAGGCTATGTCACAAATATTGAATTGTTAAAAAATCACCTAGTGTACCTAGATTTAATTGCAAATCGAACTTAAATCCAAATAATAAATAAATTGAATAGTACTTAGGCTTATAAGCTTAAATGAAAAAGTAAATTGGTACCTAATAAATATTGCAGAATTTGTAAGGTTATTTGTAGTACCAAAGTAACTTACCAAATTAAATTTTTGTGGGTGAGTAAACTGAATTTCTTTTAGATAATTTTACTTAAATTTGAACTGAGAAGCATTTTCCTTGTACACTCACAGACCGTGAGTCACGCATGCTAACTTTCCTTTTTTTGCACAAAAGATTAATTCAAGAATAAGATGCTTTTTTAGAAATGTACAATTGCATTAAGTTTTATGAAACTTAAACTTAATCTATAATGTAAAAGATGTAATCAAGCCAAACTTAATTTTAAAAAAATGAAACACGTCTTGTTAACAACACTTGACTCAAGAACAAACAGTAAAACAGAAAACGTAATAATATAACCTATGAATCATCGACAACTCAACAAGTTTGATAAAAAGCAGCTGATCTAAAAAAGCAAACTGGACTGAAACAGCTGTCTGAGCTACTGCTTCCTGAATAGCAGCCGTGGCAGTGCAAAAACGATGGCGGCAATTAAACCTCTAAATTCAAATATCCTTTACATTCTACAACATAATGATAATATCATGATGATAATGGATTATATTATAATCCATCCTCACCTCAATCAATAATTCTTAAAAACTGTTTTGATTGTTTTCTTTTCAAAAATGAAATGTCTGTAAATGAAAATCTGATATGTTATTGCTTTTGAAGCTTGTGTCCTATAGGCTACTCACACATATATTTATAGAATAAAGTCAAAATTAAATACAATATAAAAAGAATATCAATCAATGACCAATTTGATTCATCTCAAAAAAAAAAAAAATCTGTGATTTTGTAAAATCTACTCCTATTCTTGTGTTATAAGCATTTGAAGATGAGTGATTTTTCTGATCTGTGAGTGGAGAAAAGATGATTTTGTTTCAGTGAATAACTCACTCTGTACCGTATTGTAGCGAAACGTCTCATATTAGCCTATAGCACGACACTTGTTAGGTGAACCTCTATCCATAGTCCAAATATCAACTAAATTTGGGAGACTTTCATTTCTCATGTAATCCATGAATATTAAATCATGGATTTTTGCAAAATTAAATGGTCAAAAATTGAAAAATTCTCAGGAATGATAGTAGTTGACGAGAGGAACAATAATGTCATCACATATTGGCATGCAAAAAGTATTTCAGATTCGGTTGATTCTCACACCATGTCTTAGTACTTGACCTGAGAAATGTTTTAGCTCTGAACAATATGTTATAATACTATGGTTATGGTTATAATTCTTATCAGTAGGACATACATGACGTCATACATTGTTGTCTCATCACAGCGATAGGCTTCGTGCAATAAGTTTTGTGTTTTTGTATCTTCGATCTTTTGTTGTTTTTTTTCTTCGCTGCTCTATTTGAGGTCAAATTATTTTTGTATCATTAAAATTTTTAATTTTCCAGAGGTTTATTTATTGCTATTGGTTGTTAATTTCATGTTGGAAGCCTTTCGCTGACAACAAAACATGTGTGTGTACATGATAGACATGCATGTCCTACTGCTAGTGGCCAGCGTAATATAGTTACTATAGTGAGGTCCACGTTATAATGACAGTG